>NW_025893340.1:0-5532 GCF_002878395.1 Capsicum annuum
AGTACCATTCCATTAGGACTCACACCTTCACGACTAGCTAATGCAACCCCCTATTAAGACTAATTTAAAATATTTAACCCATAACCTATTCACCAATTCCAGGATTCAAGAATTGTAGCATTGTTAAGTGGTATCGTCATACCAAACATATCTTTCAAGCAATTTCATTAGATAGCCCTTTAGGGATTACTTCATACCCTGCAGACTCTATTATTTACATCACATGGGGGATTCCTACATACCACACATAGTTTACAAAAAAAGATTCACTTAAGGGTGTTCGTTGTACCCCGCGAGGTTTTTATGATCATTCTTATCCGTTTACCATTTCTGAAATGCATTTGTTTCAAAGATACTAAGCCAAAACAAATGTTAATTTATATTCTAAAATTTATTTTCAAGTGGGTTTTGATTTTTTTATCAATTTCCATACCAAAACCAATTGTTTTGGGATTCTGTTGTACCCTTATTGCCATAGTTTACAAATTTTGGGATATCTATTATACCCCTATTGCATCCACCATTCCCATTTAGCCCAATGTGTGTAAAACAAACAATATAAATCGTAAAAGTTTAGTAGTAATCATGAGAAATATTTAAATAATTTATATCTAAAACCCTCCACCCATAATTTAAACCCAACATCAAAAACCATGTGAATAATAAACCAATTTCATGTTATTAAGAAAATACAAGTATAGGGAAAAAGACACATGCCTTAGCTAAATGATTATTGGAAGTAATTAAGAACATGGGACCCAAAAGATTAATGTACAATTAAACCCATAAGCCTTTCTTAGGTTTTGTCTTTAAGGGTGGAATAACGAATTTTGTGTTGTGATAATGGATGGAAATAGTTTCATAAAGTGTTTAAAGGTCATTCATAGGTGAAAAGACCCAATTATACCTCATCCAAAAGGAAATAAATCATGACAACAAGACTTTCACATAGACGCATAGCATAGACCTTATCACAAATGCTAACATCTGTTCCACAATACTTATCGCAGAGATTATCCTTTGTGACATGCAGAACTTATGGACCCTCATTGGCTCCTTATGAAAATGCTCATAACTTTTCTTTAAGGTATCTGGTGAAGGAAAAATTAGATATGTTTGAAACAAGACTCAATTATCACTAATTTAGTAGATCTTGAGCCTAAAAATTCAATATATTCTTGAGTTATACATGTTCAAAGTTGACCCTTCTATGATGAATATAGAAATTTGGTCGAATCAAAAGTTCTTAAGTTGTTTTCACTCAAAGTGTTTTATATGAACTTTCTTCACCTTGAAAGAGCTTTACACACTAGGTAAATGATCATGATACTTATATTTCTATAGAAATAATCATATTTAGGTGTATAAAAATAGGAATAACTGTTCGAATTCTAGCTAAAAAATGAGGGGTATTACATTATCTCCCCCTTGAATTATTCAACCTTGAATGATAGATAGGAATCTTTTGAGGCTTGTCAATTATGGAACAAAGTATCTAACTTCTCATTAAGAATTGTCATTCAATAAAACACGTATAGGAATAAAAAAAGGGACGCATGCCATCACCAAGTAAAATATGCAAGCACGAATCATGAGGTATTGAAAATAAAGTCCTACAAAAGGTACATGACACAAAGCTCCTCACCCTAATTGAGAAAATCAAATCTGGACAAGAATTCACACCTCCACATGACACACTGCTAATCATAGAGACTAACCTCTATGCCACACCATTTATCACGGAGAGTAACCTCCATGACACGTTGATATAGTAGAGTCTTACTGCCTCCGTGTTCAAAAATCACCCCAAACCCTATTTGAAAATTCTGAAACTCTCTCGAGAAACCCCATTAACATTCCTAAAATCAATTTACTTTAATAAATAATGTTTTCAAACACAGGAGGGTAAGAAATAAGATAATGAAAATTTTTAAGGCTCTTATACTAATAGCCCTTAATTATCACAACAGATCTCAAGTATGAATTCAGCTATGCTTACCATATTTCACTATTTCAATCTTACAATTTCCCTATAAGGAATATCAACACAAGAGCCTAAGTCTAACTATACATTACTTTGATATTGAAGGACACTATGGAGTTAAATGGTACTAAATTAAGGTGCAGGTTTTATACCATACATCTATACAATAATATTACTTCATCCTATCACTGTAGTAAAACAACAACATGCCTAATCTGGAGTATTATCCATTTAATACAATGGTTTCGGTATCTTTCAATCACAACATTTAAACCTATCTTTACTTCACCCATTTTACAGTTCTCCCCACAAAAAACCAAAAAACTTTAGTTACCTTCACAAAGAATTTTCACTTAATATTCCTCTCTAAGCTTTTTAACATAACAAAAGTTTCATCTCACTCTTCCCATTTCATCTATAACCTTAGTTTGAGTAGCAACACCAAAATTTTTTAATCTAAGGCATTACTACCCTTCAATGACTACTACCATCCTAACAGAAAGGTAGTAACTGAGGGAATAATGTAAGAGCTTCAGAGATATGAGTGGCAGTATTCAGTTATAGCATATATTTGTTGCACTAATAATGGTAGGGTCTATGACTTAAGATATGATCCAATCAACATAAAGGGCTTGACACATAAAGACACTTATACCATAATTAGAGGTTCAAAAAGTGGGTATAGATTTTAAAATGAACCAGAAACATAGGGATAGACACCACTTGAATATGTAGGATCTTGGTAGAATGTCCTCTTGAACAAAAATATAAGGAATTCTTTAAGACTAAGAATAGATTTATTAAGACCCATTGCTGAAACTTACCAACATGATAAAATTAAAGATTTGCATCATCTCTCTTAGCTCAATGGTCACTATACCAATCTTTCAAGCATATCCCCTCATTAAATCTATGTGCACATCATTCCTCACAATAACACCAAACTCTCTTTGACAAGTTTAATATTATGACACTCATAACTCAAGACCAATTACACTTTATTCTTATAATTTAGGGCTCTTTTCATTTAATGATTTAGCCTCATTACTAATTCAACAATAGACCTCATGCATATATCATAATTGCACACTCCAATATTTCATAAGTCATCATCTTCACCTCTTCACACATCGTATCAAACCTACAAATTCACTTTCATAAATCCTACATCACAATTCTTGAACAAACATTCTTATCACCCCAATTAACATCTAAAGTTTTAACATAGTGACTAGCAATAATTAGGTACCAGCAAAAAAATATCCCCCAAAATATACTTGTCCACCCAATAGGCAGTTCATCCTAAGTCCCTTATCTCCTTATCGATACCCTATACACAACTAAAAAGACCCATCCTTCTTATGAATGAACAACACAGGTGCTCTCCCTAAAGACACACTAGGGAGAAAAAAACCCTTGTCATGATGATTATTCAATTGATCCTTAAGTTCCTTCAACTCAGCTAGAGACATTCTACAAGGAGGGATAGAGATAGGATGAGTCTCAAAAAGAAGATCGATCCCAAAATCAATTTCCCTATCCTAAGGAATCCAATAAGATCATCAATAAAAACCTCAGGAAATTTACTATTCATAGGAATGGATTGTAAAGAATGACTCTCTTAGCTAAGTTAGAATATTTTACCTAGACTAAATGATAAAGACACCCCTTGGAAATCAATTTTTTGGTCTCTAAGATATGATTTGAGTTTTTCCTTAGGAACAAGGGAACTCCCTTCCCACTCGATAATTGGCTCTCTAGGAGATTTGAAAATGACTCTAAGAGTCCGACAATATGAAGATACTTATCACGAATGCAACAAATCCATCCCGATGATGACATCAAAATCATGTATTTCTAATTCAATAAAATGCACCTATGTTTCCCTACAATCAACGGATACTACACAACCCCTATAGACTATTCTATCAACCACAGAATCACTTACTGAGGTAGTAATAAAATAGATATTAAATATACTAGGGATAGGAACAAAAATGAATTCCCACAAATGTGGTCACATAAGAAAGGGTAGACCTCAAATTATGTAATTAGGACATATAACAAGAAAAGAGTTTCAACATAGAAGTGATGACATTCGGAGATGCCTCAGAATCCTTATGGATAGTGAGAGCATATAGGCGATTATGGCGAGTATTGATACTAGAAGTGCAACCCTTTAGTGCAGAAGCTGATGATGTGGCAACCAGAATTATATTTGCCCCAGTGGTAACCCTTGTTGGACACTCCCATTGGATGTGTAACTAATAACAAATAAAATACTAATTCCTCCATTTATAATAATAACCGTAATATAATAGACCACAAAACTAGAAGTGAAGATAGGGTGGGGATGACCAAGCATCACTAGTCTAAAAATGATTTTCACAAGAAGTCCTCCGCTTAGCATAATGTTTTCCCTACCTACCATGAATTTGATGACCCTTTCCCTATTCTAAATATTAAATGTCATTTTCCTACCTATATCTTACCCTTGCTTTATTTCTTCTCCCACTAATAGGATTGGATTTACGTGACAAAGAGGCCACTATCTATGTTAATTGATGAATAGAATGATAGAACTCATCGTTGGTAATATCTCCTTAAGGTAACTAAGCATAGGTGTCACTATATAAAGAAGGATCAGTGGATACCAATAGATCCCCTCAAGGGCAATCAGAACAACGACCCCAGACCGGGTCTGTACCCCATAAGTAGGATGAGCGTCATCCATATTATCCTTAAAAAGGATAGAAAAGCTTCTACGAGCATTAAATATTTAAGGAGTCATGATTTGAAACACAATAAACTAAAGGTTTGAGAGTTTTCAAGACCTTAGACTCTATCTCCCAAATGTAGGACAAAAAGAAAGGAAAACATTCCTATATGCCTCATAGCCTTTCCCTTATAAGTGTGGCACACTACACATCCATAAAACAGAGTACTTAACATGGCTTTTTGGTTGCCAAATTGACCATGAACCTAGGATCTGATACTAACTTTGTCATGACCTAAACCAAGTCCTAGTTGTGATACGTATCCCATATTTACCAAGGACTTGAGACCACTCATTTGCCTAGTCAAAGGGAACATAATATATTATAACCTAGGAATTCCAAAAGCAAAACAAGATAGATAAGCATGAATTGATAGAAATATTAGATTTGAACAACCTAGCTAAAGTCCAGAGTAATACACAAAGCCTCTATATAGAACAAAAATCGATCAAAGTCAAGACATGCCCCCAACAATAGCAAACACTAAACCAAAGAAAAGTACATGAAATAAGGAAACCAAATCATTAAATGAGGTCTTCCAAAATATGGAGTATCACCATTTGAAGATGATTCACAATCTTAAAAAACAATCAGCTATCACTGTATTGAAAAAGTAGAAATATTTTCGGTTCCGAATTTATGCTGGGGTACAACATGTAGAGATAGTTAGCGGGTTGAGTGCTAGCCTATATATTAGGGAGATGGAATTAAATAACGTCATAAATCTAAAACAATGTCAAACTAATAAACATTTACACATCCATGCATATC
>NW_025893340.1:8532-127782 GCF_002878395.1 Capsicum annuum
ACTCATGTCATATATGTCTATCTATTTATGAATTGACATAGAAGACAAATGATGAGTATTGGAGGTTTCCTTTTCTTTACTTTTCTTTTATGTTTATTTACCTTAGCCCCTGTAGGTCTATTTATTAACTTTAGCCCTCATATGGATCATCATTTATGTTAGCCCTTGCGGGCTTTATTCTTTAATATTGAAAATTGTATTGCATATTTTGATAATGTTGATACTTGATAGGCTAGAGAAGTTTGTGATGATGGTATTGATACCCGACAATGCTAAAGGAGTTTGTGTTGATGATATTGATATCTAATAAGTCAATAGGATATTATGATGATCATATTGATTCCCAATAAGGTTGGATAATAACAATGATGATATATCCAGCATGGACAGAGGAAGATTGTTGATGTGCCTATGTGTACATCTACAAATTCGAGTCTGGCTAACCCTAAGTATGGAAATTGTATGCTCAAATGTGTATAACTTTCTTACATATAATATGTATATATTGTTTACATTTAGATACCAGTTGTGGACGACTAGTTTAATTTATTATAAAGGGATGTAGTTAAAGATTTATGATAACTATGGATTAGTAATGGATATTCTTTAATTAACAAATCAAGACAAGTTTGCAAGTTTAAACTAGTGTTAACTGAGCATTCACTTAAGTTTGTAATGTTAGTGATAATGTTTGGTTTTATGATGATGTTGACTAATAAAATGGCTTTATGGAGAATAACTACCTAATAAATGATTAAATGAGTTAATGGCTAGGTTTCTAATAGACATGTTAATGATCCTTGCTTAGCTAATATCTAGTGGATAATTGGTATTGTTGATACATAGCTATTAATTATAATTGTGTAAATATGGTGATGTGGTTGATGTCGGTAGCACTATAAAGTATAAAAAGTAACGTATTGATAATAAATGTGAAATAAGGTCCAATATTGTTGAGAATTGGACACATTGTTTTTTAAATTCCTTATTATTATCTCTATTGGGTATACTCTTTCGTAGTATGTAATATGGTGATGATTTCGATACTTTAAGCTCCATTTGGCCTATGGGTTCCAACTTACTACTTGTTCTTGCTTGAGTGTATGTCGTGTGATTTATTATGCTTCTAAATTATCTATTTTATGCATGACAATATTGGTATGTGTCGGTGTCATCTGTTAGAGTGTTATTTTGGTTTACTTACTCATTATATACAGTGATGATAGAGATGATTCATGTATGATTTTATACCTTGACTTATTTATGATTATCTGTTATTTTATCATCTTCTTATCGTGACTTAGTAGAGTCGGCCGATGATGCCTACTAAGTACACATACTATACTTTTGTACCTTTTTAGTGCAGGTCCCCTCATTTATTCTAGTTCATACGGGGTTGATATTTTAGAGTTAAGGAAGGCTTATTAAGATCGAGTTACCTATTTTCCCTTTATATTTTATATTCAGTCTTTAGTGTTTGAGAGAGGTGTGTTATATATACTTCAATTCTTTAGGGTTGTATTATCGACATTAGATGTTCTTATACTAGCTTCACCATAATATGGGATTGGTATTGTATGGTGACTATTCATCTATTATAGAATGATTTGTTTATATTTTAACTTGTGTTCATTGGGTTTGGCCTATGTTGGCACAAATTAACACATTGTTCTATCTCCAAGTTATCATATCGACTTACCTACTAGTGAGATTTGGTAGGCACCATCATCACTTACAAATCAGGTATTGACAAGTTGGTATTCAAGCCTAGGTATCATAGGTACTATTGATATAATAAAAAGTGTCTAGAAGATTCTTATGCGTTGCAACGTTGACATACTTTCTTTTCTTCGATAAGCTACAGGATATTCTTGGGAGTTTTTTACTTCTTTCACTTATTTCATGATAAAAGTTTGAGTTGTTTTATTGAGTATTCTCTTTGACTTTACTCTCTCATACATGGCCAGGATACGCGCTACTTCTACACAAGGTGAGGGTCTTGATACCGAGCCTAGGGATCTTACTCCTATTCACGAATGACATAGTGGTCGAGGATAACACTGTGATGTGTCCCCACTAGGGATCAGGATAAGATGCCTTCCATAAACAATATTCCTACACCTAAGCCAATGGTTCTTCACCTTAACAAGTTGTAGGCCAGGGACCATCCCAGGTAATGCCAGGTTTTGTTCCTTTTGTATTGTTCAGAGATGTATTGATTCATCTTTTACGGATTGTAGGTGGTCTGCCATCTAAGGGTGCACATTCTACTAATTAAAGTTCTACTTAGGTGGTTGGAAGGTCAATATACTATTGCAGCTCCTAAATTTGTGGTTCCCCCCTATGCCAGTTGCTTTTTATCTGATAGCTACGCAGTTAATTATGACCTAACTTGCTATGTCTTTGGAGAAGTACAAGATATTGGGTAGATTCTTGATGGTGGCTCCGCAAAGCTTTCCTAGTTCCTAGGTGAGGATGCGTATGAATTTCTTATATCTTTCAAAGATAGGCTTTGTGGTTTGGGTCTTGTTGAGACTTGTGTTGTGTATTACACAATATTTTAGGTAAATTTGTCTGGTTGTCATACGTGAGTTGGTTAAATAGATTTTAGACCAGTTGTATCTTTTCCCCTTTCTTAGACTCAATTCTCAAAGATATTCTAGGAGAAGTACATGTCCTGCAGCCTTAAAGATCGATTAATAAATCAGTTCTCAAATTGGTGCAATGCCTTATTATTGTTTCTAAGTATAAGGCTCCTTCCATGAGTTAGAAAGGCATGTCATATCTATTTTTTACACTTAGTATGAGCGAGTTTTCTTCTTTGTTAGAGGGTTGGTTACTTAGATTTTACTTCCTATGGTTAGGAGCTTAGGTGAGGTTTTGAATCATTCTAGGGTGATAGAGAAGATGCACCATGAATGTAATGCTCCAAATCTAGTACCCTAAACACTACACGGTGCCCATGACCCCCCAAAACCACAAGCTAAGACATGACTGATATCTAAACCTAATCACTGCATAATATACTGTATAAATATGGATACATGTACTGAAAAGCCATAAGGTTATAACTAGATAAACATCTAATAAAACAATGTCTGAAAATGGTATAACAATACCAAAGCAAATCTGAAATAACTATCTGACATGCTATAGTCTGAAAGCCTCTACACTTAACTGAATAAGGAGTTGATGGGATATGTCCCAAACTATCTATATCTAATTAAATAAACTGAAAACTGAAATAGTAATGTAATCATTATGTCCTCAAAGGATGAGGACTCATAGCTGACTCTGACTGGTAAATCGGGATGTTACTGATGCTCTGGAGATCATGCTTCTAAGCCTATGGCGTAAGACACCATAGCACAAACGCATCAGTACTTTGAATGTACTGGTATGTAAGTGAGGTAGGTTGAATGTAATAGGTTCATATGCATGAAATATACTAATTAACTGACTAACATAAATGTGGGAATACATACAAGAATATGTAATTGTAACTGACATCGTGATCGGATTGAATGCTAAGTTCTGACTACTGAGTTTACTAATACCATGGAATTACTGATATCTGAGGGACTGATACTATGTTACTGATACATGAATAACTATTTCTGACAGTTTTGATTATGAATAACTAGTTTGGTTGACTATGTCTAATAGTCCTAAAGCTGAATACAGATAACAAGAGTTCTGATAACTGATATAACTGATAACATAAGTGACTGTATCTGACAGTTTTGAATTTGATGGAACTAGCTGAGTTTGTACTGTATTTGAGTAATTGAATTTGAGATCAGTCCTATCTAGCAGATAATCTCTATATTAGATTATACTGATTCTGATTGACCATAGTTCAGATCAGTTCTATCTAATGGGTGATCCCGGGGTCTATTTTTAATGATAAGGATTGACTATTTCTGACATTCCTAAATCTATACTACAGAGATAAACTGACTGTATTTGACAGTCCTAATTCCATAACTGAAACTCTGAGAAGTAAAGCTAATTGGGGTCCAACATACTAAGCTAACTGGGGTCCAACATATAACCCCAGCTGTAAGGGTGTCAGTACCGCACCACTGGTAAAGACAACTATTGTAGAGTTAGTCCTAATCTAGAGGGTGACCTTTGGTATCAGTCCGATACATTTAAATGCACTAATGGGTGATCCCTGAGTATTCCAATCCTATCTAACGGGTGACATCTCACACATACGCTGGCTACAAAGTTCTAGAACATTGTGATTCCTTCTAGAGACTCAGTCCTATCTAGCGGGTGAGTACCTATCCCTAGGCTCACTCGATGCTGAATCCTCGTCCCATCTGAACGACACTGAACTGATTAACTGAGCTGAACTGACTACCTAAACTAAACTAATACTAGTGGTATTGTTTAGCGGAGCTAAGCTGAGTTTACTGAGTTTCTTTGACTAACGAAATGCCACTGAGTTCTGAGGACTGAATGAGAGTACTCAAGTTTTGGAGATATACTGGGAATACTGAGATCACTGAGATTACTGAGTACTAAGATCACTGATATTACTAAACTACTGATATTCCTGAGATTTCTGGGTTTTCCTGAGTCACATGACTAACTGAGTTCTATGGATCATGGATTGACTGAGAGTATCATGAAAGCATGACATAGCTCTAGGCACAAAACTAAATTGTCGGATACAAGTACCCCCAGGACTCGATGGAAAGAAACTGACATAGCATGGCTTAATGGACCATATTTCTAACAACACAATTAATAATTCATGTAATGAAGTATTTCATCAAGCATTTGATATCCATAAACTCATACAACATGGGGATTTCATAATATTATTCTAGTTAGGAACTTTTCCTTCTTATAGGCATTTAATCAAACACATGGTAGGCATAATATATGTAGACAACATTACACAACAATCAAACATCATGATTCATATTAATTTCATCATCCAAGGGTTTTAATCCTAGGTTTACCTGAATCTACATTTTTACTAGTCAATTCCATATGAAATTTATCACCAAATTGGGATTAAAACTCAATTGTTCATTATCAACATGAGCAACACAAACCCAACATAGAATTCATACAAAAATCCATATACTTGAATTTTAAAAGAGATTTGTGGAGTTCATGGATTAAAGGAGTCTATGAATGAAAATTATGGATACCTTAGATTATTATTCTATGAAGATTGATGGAGAGATTCTTGGCATTTGACGGTGAATCCCTTGGAATTAAACCTTCTATGAAAACCCTAGGGCATGTTCTTAAGAGTAATTGAGTATAAGTTGCTAAATTATGGCCAAATATTGTGGTATAAGGCTTATATAGGGTGGGAAATTGAACCTTTTAACACTTGGACACCCTTGGCGCGATGCGCCACTGTCACGCCAAGTCACTAGAAAGTGAAAAATGGGAAATTGCACGGTGGCTCGACGCAGAGCTATCACGTTACCACCTTGTCTATGACCTGGAAGTTTGGCGCAATGTGCCACTATTATAGAGAAACACTTGAAACTGACAAATTCCATTTGAGCTATCACTGAGACATGCTGAAGGCTCAAGTGATACACTGTATCTCTAAAAAGGCTCTAACTCTTTCCCTGGATGTCAGATTTGGGCTAATCTGATATCGATGGAAAGTTTATTGAATTTCCCACTCGACAAAAAGTGAAAATATTAAAAATAACAAATGTACAAAAGTTTATTTATCTTTCAAAAAAAGTTTCTAACATTTTTGGGAAAAATTTTCAAGCTAGGAAAAGTAAGCATATTATAATGTCTCCCCCTTAAGAACACTTATCCTCGAATGAGACTGAGAGAGAGAGGAAAAACCTAAAATAACATACATACTAAACATGAATAACTGAAACATAATGTCATGACTGACATGACGGAAGATCTGAATATAACATACTGAATATGCATATCTGATGCATGACTAATAAGCTAAATTCATGCATACCTGATGCATGACTCACTAATACATGATTGAATATTCTGATGAACTCAATTTCACATAGTGAGAATGCATGTCGATGCATAATTACATGACTAAACTGATATATGAATGCATGACTGAATATGCAAGGTACTTATTACCAAGTTTGTAATAGGGATCTGAGCATGAACTAACTACCAAGTTTGTAATGGTAATTTGAACAGGCAACTTAGTAAGTTTAAGAATGTTGTTACGTAACTGAAAAGAACTTATGACCCCGTGATTATGGTAGAAGTTTGCATGAATGGGAACATAAGAATATGACTAAGGCTAAACCATGACATATCAACTGAATTTCGTGAACTGAACTGAGCCTCTAAATACTTAGCCCATAGCTGAGGTTGGGACTTTGTGGGTAAACTTATGATTACCCTCCATTCTAAACCGGAATCCTTATGTGAAGAGAAAGTTAAGTTACAAATATGTGAGCGTTGGGGAATAATGGGGTATCTCTCTCTTGGGATACTATGTCCCTCTAAGAAGGCTCACCTTTCTATGATACAGGGGTTATGGACTGGGTATCCACGGACTGATTCATAACTGAATAACTCATGCCAAAAATCTTAAGCTAAAATGAAGGAAAGAGGTCTAACAATGCACATCATGATTATGAATAACCTATAACTTACCCGAATCTATGCCGAGGGAATTTCCTTGATTACGGAGAGTCTGAAGAGTGTAAAACCTATTCTGACGCTGATCACTAGTGGGACTAGAAGTGACTCCCTGCTGGCTCAAATCTTATCCCTTCTGAGTCAATAATCTATATTCCCGTAGCCTGTGGCTTAGCTTACTACATCCATAACATACCTCACTGCCTACTCTACATACACCTAGGTGATTCTTACCATACTCTTCGTAAAACAGATAGTTAAGACTCCTATTTTCACTACCCTAGGCCTCAGAGCCTGGCGACCCATCCCGACTGTCATTCTCAAACTTGGGTAGTGGTGCAATAGCTGAAGATGGAGTTGGGACTGAAAGCTTTGACTATATTGAGTACGGATACTACCTCCTGACCAAGGCTGAGCAAAGCTGAAACTACCTGTCCTTGCCCTCTTATTCTACTTTTCCTTTATCTTAATCTTTTACTCCTCTATTTGTTGAGCATGGGTTATAAGTCTATCAAAAGTCATGTAACTATTCAGTATGGTAGATCTGCACTCATTAACCACACTATCATTCACCCCTAACAAAAACATACTAATCTTGGCCCTACTGTTTACAATCTCATGAGGAGCATATTAAGATAATTTAGTAAACTTAAGAGAATACTCTTCCACCGTCCTGTTGCCCTACCTGAGGTTGATGAATTCTAACACCTTAGCTTCTCTCAACTCTAGGTGAAAGAACCTCTCTAAGAATGCAGTGATAAAATCATCCCATTCTATACATCCTATATCATCTACTATTTTCGACTTCCACTGCTTGAACCAAGTATTAGCTACATCCTATAACTAATATGCATCTAGCTCACCACTCTCAAAAGTAGTCATCCCCATACTGTCAGTCACCTTCTAAACTTGATCTAGGAATTCCTGAGGATAAAGTCCCAAATTCTTGCAGCAGCTGAATTGGCCACTAGGTTGGCCAGAATGATAGCTGGTCATTCATTAGTAGTAGCAAATGACTAAGAAAGAGTAGTAAATGCGGCCCTAAACTCCACATGAGAAACATGTTCGCCTAAAGGTTCTTCGGGTTGAGGGGCTGACTGATTCTCGTTTCTTGTTTTATGAGATATGTTCTCTAGAAGAAAGGGAGAAATGAATTAGAAATAGAGTTTGACTTTGAGCCAATGCTCACTGGCATGACATGAATACTGAAAAAAGTAAAACTATTCCTAAAACACCTTATAGCCTCGTACACAAAAGTATGGTGCTTAATATACCCATGTACAAGACTGTACTAGATGCTGCTTTCAGACTTTATAGGACACTGTTGAACCTTAGGCTTTGATACAAAATTTGTAATGCCACGACTCTAGTACCCAGAATGCCTCACGGTGACCAGGACCCCAAAGGACCATAAGCTAACCGATGAATGATATTTGTACCTAATTACTACATAATAGATTGTATCAATATACAAACATGTATTGAAAGACCATAAAGTTTAAAATAGATAAACATCTGATAAAACAATGACTGAAAATGGTATAACAATACCAAAGCAAATCTGAAATAACTATCTGACAAGCTATAGCCTGAAAACCTCTACACTGTACTGAATAAAGAGTTGATGGGACATGTCCCGAACTAACTTCATCTACAGAAATAAACTAAAATCTAAAATAGTAATCTAATCATTATGTCCTCAAAGGATGAGGACACACATGTGACTCTGACTTTTGAATTAGGATGTTACTATTTCTCTAGAGATAGTGCATCTAAACCTATGGTATAAGACACCATAGCACAAATGTGTCAGTACTTTGCATGTACTGGTATGCAAGTGAGGTAGGATGAATGCTATAGGTTCATATGCAGGAACAATACTAACTGACTAACTAACATGAATGTCAGAATACATGTATGCATACGTAGATGTAACTGACATCATGATAGGACTAAATGCTAAGTTCTGACTACTACGTTTACTAATACCATGAAATTACTAATATCTGAGGGATTGATACTATGTTACTGATACATATCATACCCCATACTTTTCCTAGCTAATTTTATCTCAAGAATGTTCAGTACTATCTTCTAATTTGAATGATGGTTATTCTATGAGGAATTATTAAGATTTCCACTTTTTGTCATGTAGGAAATTCAATAAGCTTTCCATCATTATAAGATTCGCCCAAATCTAATAACTGAGTCAGAGTTACGATTATTTTAAGTTACCATCATAAAACAACACTATATTAGTCAGTGGAGCGCCGCACCACAAACACAAATGTCATTTGACAAATTCCAGTAGGGGTCCAAGATTATGGCGCATCGCGCCAGGGCCCAAATTTAGAATTGTCCATTTTCAAGTGTCTTACCGTGATTTCCTCCATGTCACACGAAAATTTCCAAGTCACAAAATAAGGGGCAATGCTATGGCTCCACGTCGCTCTATCCCTTAGTTTTCCAATTGTCATATTCCAGTGATACGACGCGATAGCGCCGCGTTGCGCTAGGGGTTCAGTTTGGGAAAAGTTTACTGAAATTAAATGATGAGTCCAGGGTTAAAAGTGTCAAATTCATACCCTTATTTAAGACCTGTAACACGTGATTCAGCCACTTTTCACCCAAATACACTCTCTTCTCTCAAAAACCTCTCAAAAACAAGCAAGGGTGTTCATAGAAGAGCCAATTCCAAGATAGTTTCACCATCAATCTTCATGAAATAATGAACTAAGGTATGCATAGTGTTCATTCATGTACTTTTTTAGTCCATGATGTCCAAGAATCCCTTTTCCAACTTCAAGTTACGGATTTTCTTTATGATTTCATGATAGGGTTGTTCTTGGTCATGTTGATAAATGAGGGATAAAATTCTACTCTATGTTGGGTGATAATTTCTATGTGTATTTTATTATTATAGATATAGAATCATGAAAACCTATGACTAAACTCTTAAATGATGAAATTAGAATATAACCATGATTTTTAATTGTTGTACAATGATCTTTACATGTATTATGCCTACAATATGTTTAATTAAATTCCGAGATCACGGAAAAGTGCCTAACTAGAATGATACCATGAAATCCCCATGTATGTACAAGTTTATGCCTATCACATGTTTGATGAAATGCATCAGTAAATGCATTATCATGATTAATATGTATTCAAGAAAGTCATGTTTTGTCAGTTCCTTCTATTAAGTCCTGGGGGTACTTTTACCAAAAAATATTAGCTGTGTGCCTAGAGCCATGTCATGTTTTCATGATACTCTCAGTGAAGCTATGAATCCTTAGAATTCAGATGGTCTTATGACTCAAGAAATATCTATAATCTCATGAACTCAGTTAATTGTCAGATATTAGTAGTATTCCATCAATCAACACAATTCAGTAACTTAGTCAAATTTCAGTTCAATAAATCATGTTCAGTGTCTAGTCAAATGGGAGTAGAAATTAGCACAGAGCTAACCCAAGGATGGGAACTCAACTGTTATATGAGGGTGTAATTCTTAGAATCAATCCTTGCATTCCAAAACTATATAGCCAGCATAGGTTGATACTGCATATCCTGCTATATGTTAGTAGATGAGGTGGCTTAGCCTACTATATGAGGGTTCCTACCATTCTCACTAAAGTTACCTATTTATTTGCGTCACTCATATGTTATCCTTACCAGTGGCGCGGTATTAACCTTTTTAATTAGGGCATAGATTAGACTTCAATTTATCTATATAACTTTATTTGGGTCATATCAGTTAGATGACTACCTCCCATAGTCTCAGTAATAATCTCAGTAAAAGAACTCAGATAGTTCTTCAGAATTCAGGATTGTGAAATTCAGTCGACTCAGATACAAAAGAAAACTCAGATAGTACTATTAGATTCAGGACTATCAGATATAGTCACTCATGTTATTAGTTATCTTTAGATTTAGTAATCATTTCATCAAAGTATTAATGTTAGTGCCTATGTCTCATACATGTATTCTAATACTCATGATAGTTAGTTAGTCATTATTATTGTTCATTCATATGAACCCCATGAATTTAACCTACCTTACATGTATACTAGTACATTCAAAGTACTAACACATTTGCGCTAGGGTGTCTTATACCATAGGTTCAAAGACATGAGCTACAAAGCAAAAGTAGATTCCTAATATCCGCAGATAGAGTTAAAAGTGAGTCCATATCTTTTGAGGATATTATTATTTCCCTATTATCTTATTAATCAGTTTATCAGTTGGATTTATTTGGGGACATGTCCCCTCAACTCTTTAATCAGATAGTTTAGTCAGTTAGAGGCTTTCTAGACTATCAAGTTTCAGACTTTAGTATTTTCAGTTTTGTTTTGGGTATTCTATTATCTCACACAGATGTTATATCATTCAAATCATGTTTAGTATTGACCTTATGGCCTTTTAATTCCTGTTTCCTCATTATAAAGTATTTTATGTAGTATACAAGTACAAATATTAGTCATGGGTTAGCTTATGGTCCTTCAGGGTCATGACCACCATGTAGTACTTCGGGTAATAGATTTAGGGCATTACAAACTTAGTATCAGAGCCTAAGGTTCAATAAAGTCCTAGGGAGTCTAAAAGTTGCATCCGTTAGAGTCTTGTACATGGGTGTGTTACGTGCCATATTTATGTATAAAAGGCTATAAGATGTTTTAGGAATAGTTTCCCCTCTTTCAGCATTCATGTCGTACCAGTGAGCTTAATCTCAAGTCTATCTCTTAGTTTAATCTATTTCTCCCTTTCTGTTAAAGAAGGTGCCTCCTAAAAGAAGAAACAGAAATTAGTTTGCCCCTCAGCCCAAAGATCATTTGGGCGATCATATTTCTCATGCAGAGTTCAACGCTATATTAATTACTCTTGCTCAGTCAGTTGCCACTCAAAATAAATGACCAGCAGTCATTTCGGCTAACCCATTGGCCAACTCAGCCATAGATAGGAATCGAGACTTCACCCAAATAAATACTTCGATCATTCTCAGATCTAAGACAAATGAGGACTCTCAAGAATTCCTGGATCTGGTGTAGAAGGTGACAGACATCTTGGGGGTGACTAATGTTTAGAGTGCTAAGATAGCTGCATATTAGTTGTAAGATATTGCTCACACTTGGTTAAAGCAGTGGAATTCAGAGAGGGAAAATGATGCAGGGCTAATTGAGTGGGAGGAGTTTGCATCTGCTTTTCTTGATAGATTCTTTCGAATAGTGCTTAGGGAAGCTTAGTTGTTATAATTCGTCAACCTCAGGTAGGGAAATATGTTAGTTAAAGAGTATTCTCTTAAGTTTACTTAATTAGCCAGATATGCCTGTCATGTGGTTAAAGATAGCAGGGAAAGGATAAGTAAGTTCCTTTCACAGGTGAATGATAGCATTGGTAATAAGTTCATATTCACTATGCTAAATAGTGACATGACTTTAGCTAGGCTTGTGGCTCATGCTTAACAAATTGATAAGCAAAATATTAAGATGAGGGATAAACAAAATAAGAGGGTGAAGACAAGTAGTTTCAACTTTGCTTAGCCTAAGTCAAAAGGAGGAAACCGTTCTCAGTTTTGTCCTAACTCATCAGTTCCATCTCCTTCTACAGCTAGTGCTCCAGTTTCTATGTTTAGAGAGGGTAACAAAGACAAAGGACCAGAATCTATGTCCCAGGGCATGTTAGTAGTCCCAATACCTATCTTCTTTGATAGACTTATGGCTAGAACCATCAGGGTATTTGCAGAGCTGGCAGTAGTATTTGTTTCAGATATGGCAAGACAGTCCATAGAGTCAGAGACTATCCTCAGCTAGGTCCTCAGGGTCAACATAATTGCTCCTCAGCTCAGTCTAATCGCCTAAATCAGCAAGGTGCCACCTCCAATGCTACTAGTAAGAAATGACTAAATCGTCTCTATGCTCTTCAGTCCTTACAAGATTAGGAAAATTCTCCTGATGTGGTTACTAGTAAGTTACAAATATTTCATGTGCATTTTCATGCTTTTCTACATCCAGGAGCTTTTTTGTCTTTTGTCACTCCTTATATATAAGTCAATCTTGGAATAAGTCCCGAAATCCAAGTAGAGCCCTTTTAAATGTCTACCCTAGTGGGTAAAACTATCATAGCCCAATAGGTATACAGGAACTGCCCAGTTATGATATTTCAGAAAGTCTCCTTAGCAAACTTAGTCGAATTGGAGATGATAAATTTTGATGTCACTCTCGGCATGGATTGGCTTCATTCCTGCTATGCCATAATCGACTACAAACAAATAATAGTCTAGTTTTAGTCTCCCAATTAACCCATCCTTCAGTGGAAGGGTAGTGTATCCGCTTTCAGGGTTTAGCTTATTTCCTACCTTCGGGCATAGAAAATAATATCTAAAGGATGTGTCTATCATCTTGTTCGAGTTAAGTATACTAGTTACAAGATTCCCAGTAGTGAATGAATATTCAGATGTCTATCCTGAAGATCTTCCAGGAATTCCTCCCGAAAGGGAAATAGACTTCAGTATTGATCTTCTTCTAAATACTAAACCTATCTTTATTCCTCCATACAAAATGGCACCAGCAGAACTAAAAGAACTAAAAGAGTAATTAAAGGATCACTTAGATAAGGGATTCATCAGGCCCAACATTTCCCCGTGCAGCACTCTAGTATTAGTCATGTGCAAGAAAGATGATTCTCTTAGGATATGTGTAGACTACCGTCAACTCAATAAGGTCACGTTCAAGAACAATTATCCTCTTCCCAAAATCAATGACTTATTTGACCAATTTTAAAGTTCCAGTTATTTCTCTAAGATAGACCTTAGATCTGGCTATCATCAATTCTGAGTTAGAGAATGTGATATTCTGAAAACAGCTTTTCATACTCGATATGGTCACTTCGAATTGCTAGTCATATCATTTGGTTTTACCAATTCCCCAGTCGCATTCAAGGACATGATGAACCATGTATTTAAGCAGTATTTAGACATGTTCGTCATAGTCTTCATAAATGATTTTCTGGTCTATTCCCTCAGTGAGCGTGATCATGCAAACCATCTAAGAATAGTACTTCAAACTCTTCGAGATCATCAACTATTCGCCAAATTTTGTAAGTGTGAATTTTTTCTAAGGTCAGTAGCATTCCTTGGTCATATCATTTCCAGTGATGGCATTAGACTAGATACTCAAAAGACCAAAGTAGTAAGAAACTGACCTTATCTTGCCTCTCTATCAGATATCAGGAGTTTCATGGGTTTAGCTGGCTATTACAGGTAGTTTATTGAGGGATTATCTTCTATTGCATACCCTATGTCCAGATTGACTCAGAAGAAAGTTAAGTTTTAGTGGTCAGATCCTTTGAAGAAAAGTTTTTAGGAATTGAAGACTCGACTCACCTCAGCTCCAGTTCTAGCTTTTCCAGATGGTTTAGATTGGTTCGTAGTGTATTGTGATGCATCCAGAGTAGGTTTGGGTTATGTACTCATGCATCATGGTAAGGTCATAGCCTACACCTCCTGACAGCTTATACCCCATGAGAGGAATTATCCTACTCATGATATTGAGTTAGCAGCCATAGCATTTGCCTTAAATATTTGGTGGCATTACCTATATGGTGTTTATGTAGATGTCTACATAGTTTATAAGAGTCTTCAGTATGTCTTTTCTTAGAAAGATCTCAATCTTTGTCAGAAAAGGTGGTTAGAGGTCTTGAAAGATTATGACATGAGATTTTTTTATCATCCAGGCAAGGCTAATATATTGGCCAATGCTCTTAGTAGACTATCAATGGGTAGTGTTTCTCATATTGAGGACAGTAAGAAGAAGTTAGCTCAGGAAGTCCATCAACTTACCAGACTAGGCGTTCACTTAGTCGATATAGATGAAGGTGATATATGGGTTCAGAGTAGTTCAGAATCATAACTAGTTTCTGTGATAAAAGAAAAGCAAGATAGAGATCCCAGCCTTGTCAAGTTGAAAGAGTCAGTCGAGGATTAGAAAAGAGAGATTTTCTCCTAAGGGGGAGATAGTGTTCTTAGTTTTCAGCGTCATCTCTGTGTTACAGGTGTAGATGGCTTAACGCATCAAATTCTTACAAAAGCGTATGGTGCATGATACTCTATTCATCTAGGGCCACAAAGATGTACCATAACTTACGGTAAATATATTGGTGGAGTGGGATGAAGAGAGACATTGTAGAGTTTGTGGATAAGTTCTCTACATGTCATCAGGTTAAGATAGAGCATCAAAAATCTAGTGGATCTATGTAGGAGTTCAGTATTACTACTTGGAAGTGGGAAGTGGTGAACGTGGACTTCGTGATAGGTTTGCCTCAAACTCGTCATCAGCATGATTAAGTCTGGGTCATTTTAGACAGAATGACCAAATTATCTTATTTCCTTCTAGTTTATAGCCAAACTCTAAATCAGGGAGTTGGTCAGATTGCACTATGTTACGCTATCTATTATTTTAGATAGAGGCACCCAGTTCACTTGTTATTTCTGAAAAGCATTCCAAAATGATCTTGGTACCTAAGTTCATCTTAGCACAACCTTTAATTCTCAGACAGATGGTCAATCAGAAAGGACCATTCAAATGTTAAAAGTGCTAAGGGCATGTGCAATCGATTTTAAGGGAAGTTGGGATGACCACTTACCTTTGATTAAGATTCCATACAACAGCAACTACTATTCCAATATTCAAATAGCTCCATTCAAAGCTCTCTACGGTAGGAGATGTAGATCTCTAATTGGTTAGTTAGAAGTTAGTGAGGCCTCAGTTATAGGGCCTGACTTGGTGTTTAATGCCTTAGAAAAATTCCAGTTGATTAGAGAAAGACTCTGGGCTGGTCAAAGCTAAAACAAGTCATAGCCAGATATTCATAGAAAATATCTTAAGTTTGGATTGGTGATCATGTCTACCTAAAGATCTCTCCTATGAAGGGAGTGAAGCGGTTCGGCAAGAAAGGGAAACTTATTCCCCAATATGTCAGTCCCTTCAATATTCACAATTGATTAGGCAAGGTAGCTTATGAGATCAAATTTTCTTCAGATCTAGCCTCAGTTCATCCATTATTTCATGCCTCTTTGCTCACGAAGTTCATAGGTGACCCATCAATTGTTGTCCGTATTCAAAGCATTGATGTTCAGAACACTCTCTCGTATGAAGATATTCTAGTCAAAATCTTAGATTATTAGACTGGTAGATTGAAGAACAAAGAAGTCACTCTAGTGAAGTTTCTTTCGTGAAATCAGACCATTGAGGGGGCTACTTAAGAAGCAGAGGCAGACATGCATACCAAGTATCCTCAAAACTTCTTCGCCAACTCAGAACAAGCTCAAGGTAACAATTCTCCTAAAGCTTACTCAGTTTTATGTTTAGAGTTCATCACAAACTTGGTATGCAGTTTCATGCTCACGTTCCCCTTATAAACTTCGTATCAAGTACCATTGCATATTCAATCATGAATGCATCTATCAGTTCAGTTATGTAATTATGAATCAGACATACATTGTCATTGTGAGAAACTTAATTCTACAAAACACTCATTCATGCATTCATGAATCAGTTACAAACACATATGATATACATGTTCAGTATTATATGTTTAGCTTGTCAGTCATATCAGTCAAGAAATCATGTTCTATTTATTCAAGTTTAGTATGTACGTCAGTTGTCTTTGCTCCCCTCTCAGTTATTCTTTTTTGAGGATAAATATTCTCAAAGGGGGAGATATTGTAATACCCCATACTTTTCCTAGCTAATTTTATATCAGAACTATCAAGTATTAGCTTCTAAATTTATTAATGGTTATTCCATATGGACTTTTTAAGATTTTTATTTTTTTCATGCGAAAAATTCAAAAAGCTTTTCTTCGATATAATATTCACCCAAATCTGATAACCGAGTTAGAAGTTATGACTATTTTACGTTCTCGTCATAAAACAGCATGATATTAGTCAGTGGCGCACCATGCCACAAGAAGAAATGGCATTTGGCAAATTCTAGTTGGGGTACGCAATTATGGCGCATCACGCCATGGCCTAAATTTAGAATTTTCCTTTTTCTAGTGACTTAGCGCGATTTCCTCCACGTCGTGCCAAAGTTCCATGTCACAAAAGAAGGGGCGACGCGATGGCTCCACGTCGCGCCAAGGGTTTAGTTCGAGAAAATTTTACTAAAATTGAATGATGCATCCAGGGTTAAAAGGGTAAAATTCCCACCCTTATTTAAGCCCTTTAACACATGATTCAACCATTTTTTTTACCTAAAATACAATATCTTTGTCAAAACCACTCAACAACAAGCTAGGTTTTTCTTAGAAAATCCAATTCAAAGATAGTTTCACCATCAATCTTTGCAAAATCATGAACTAAGGTATGCATAGTGTTCATTCATGGAATCCTTTCATCCATGAAGTTCAAGAATCACTTTTCCAACTTCATGTTATGGATTTTCTTTATGATTTAATAATTGAGTTGTTTTTGTTCATGTTAATAAATGAGGAATTGAATTCCACTCCATGTTGGGTGATAATTTCTATGTGGGTTTAATAATTATATATATAGATTCATGAAAACCTATGACTAAACCCTTGAATAATGAAATTAGAATATGACTACGATGTTTAATTGTGGTTCAATGATGTGTACATGTACCATGCCTAGAATATATTTGATTAAATTCAAAGATGAAGGAAAAGTGCCTAATTAGAATGATACCATTAAATCCCTATGTATGTACAAGCTTATGCCTATCCCTTGTTTGATGAAATGCTTCAGTAAATGCATTATGGTGATTATTATCTATTCAAGCTAGTCATGTTTTGTCTATTTCTTTCAATTAAGTCCTGGGGGTACTTGTACCCAAAATATTATCTGTGTTCCTCGAGCCATGTAATGTTTCCACAATACTCTCAGTCAAGCTATGAATCTTTAAATTTCAAATAGTCTTATGACTCTGGAAATTGCCATAATCTTATGAACTCAGTCAATTGTAAGATATCAGTAGTATTTCATCAGTCAATGGAATTCAGTAACTCATTCCATGTTTAGTTCAGTAAATCACGTTTAGTGTCTAGTTAGATGGGAATAGAAATTAGCATCGAGTGAACCCAAGGATTGGAACTCACCTATTATATGAGGGTGTGATTCTTAGAAGCAATCCTTGTATTCTAAAACTATACAGCCAACATAGGTAGAGACATCGTATCCTTTTATATGAGAGTAGATGAGGTGGCTTAGCCTACTATATGATGGTTCCACCATTCTCAATAGAGTTACCTTTTATACTAGGGTCACTTATATTTTGTCCTTACCAGTGGCACAGTATTGACACCCTTCCAATCATGGCATAGATTGAACCCCAATTTAGCTATAATGTATTATTTGGGGCATATTGGTTAGATGACTATCTCCCACAGTCATAGTATCAGTCTTAATAAAAAAACTCAGATAGTTCTTAAAAATTTAGAACTATCAGATACTGTCGACTCAGATACAGAACAGAACTCAGATAGTTCCATTAGATTCAAGACTGTCAGATATAATTACTAATGTTATCAGTTATATTCAAATTCAGTAATCATGTTATCAATGTATTAGAGTCAGTTGTTATGTTTCATGCATGTATTGTCACACTCATGATAGTTAGTCAGTTATTGTTATTGTTCATTCATATGAACCCCATGTATTCAGCCTACCTCACATGTATACCAGTATATTCAAAGTACTGATGCACTTGCGCTATGGTGTCATATACCATTGCTTCAAAGACACGAGCTCCAGAGCAGCATTAGATTCTCGATATCCGTAGACACAATTAGATATGAGTCCTCATCTTTTAAGGACATGATTATTTCTCTATTATCTTGTTAATCAGTTTATTAGTTATAGTTAGTTGGGGACATGTCCCATCAACTCCTTACTCAGATAGTTCAGTCAGTTAGAGGCTTTCTAGACTATCAGGTTTTAGACCAGTATTTTTTGTTTTGTTTTGGGTGTTTTAGTATCCCCATAGATATTACATTATTTAGATCATTTTCAGTATTGAACCTTATAGCCTTTTAGTTTATATTTATGCATTATCAAGTAATTTAGGTAGTATAATGGTAAGATATCAGTCATGGGTTAGCTTATGGTCCTTCGGAGTCATGAGCACCATGTAGCATTTTGGGTACCCAATTTGGGGTGTTACAATATATGAATAACTATTTTTGACAGTTTTGATTATAAAGAAATATTTTGGTTGACTGTGTCTAATAGTCTTAAAGCTGAATATTGAAAACATGAGTTCTAATAACTGATATAACTGATAACATGAGTGATTCTATCTAACAGTTATGAATTTGATAGAAGTAGTAGAGTGTTGTACTGTATCTAAGTAACTGAATCTGAGATCAGTCCTATCTAGTGGGTGATCTCTAAATCTGATGATACTGATACTGATTGACCATAGTTGAGATTAGTCTTTTTTGGTGGGTGATCCTGGGGTCTATTTATAATGACAAGTATTGACTATATCTGACAGTCCTAAATCTGTACTATTAACCTGAATTAATTGTATCTGACAGTCTTGATTCTGTAACTGAACTGTGGGAAGTAATCATCTAACCGACATGCCTCATACTAAGCTAACTGGGATCCAACCTATAACCCCAGCTGGAAGGGTGTTAGTACAACACCACTGGTAAAGACAACTGTTGTGGGGTCCATCTTAATAAAGTGGGTGACCCCTTATATCAATCGTATACATTTAAATATGCTAATGGGTGATCCCTGAGTATCTCAGTCCTATCTAACGAGTTACATCTCATAACTGCACTGGCTACATAATTTTAGAACACAAAGATTGGTTCTAGAGATCTTAGTCCTATCTAGCGGGTGACTCCCCATCCCTAGGATTGCTCGGTGCTAAATCCTACTCTCATCTGAATGACACTAAACTGATTAACTGAGCTGAACAGATTAACTGAACTAAACTAATATTAGTGGTATTGTTTAGTGGAGCTAAACTGTGTTTACCGTGTTACTTTGACTAAAGGAATCCTACTATGTTCTGAGGATTGACTGAGAGTACTAAAGTTACTGAGATTTATTGGGAATATTGAGATTACTGAGAGTACTGAGTACTGAGATCGCGGAGATTACTGAACTACTGAGATTGCTAAGATTTCTAGGTTTTCCTTAGTCACATGACTGATTGAGTTCTATGGATCATGGGATCACTAAAAGTATCATGAAAGCATGACATGGCTCTAGGCACACAGCTAAATTGTTGAGTACAAGTACCCCCAGGACTCGATTGAATGAAACTTACATAGCATGTCTTACTGGAACACATGACTAACAACACCATTAATAATTCATGCATTGAAACACGTAATCAAATATGTGATGTTCATAAACTCGTAAATCATAGGGATTTCTTAATATTATGCTAGTTGGGAACTTTTCCTTCATACAAGTATTTAATCAAACTCATGTTAGGCATAATAGATGTAGACAATATTATACAATAATTAAACATCATGATTCATATCTAATTTAATTATCCAAGGGTTTTAATCCTAGGTTTATAGGAATACAAATCTTTACTAGTCAATTCCACATGAAATGTATCCCTAAACCTAGATTAAAGCTCAATTATTAATCATCAACATGAGCAACACAACCCAATATAGAATTCACACAATAATCCATGTACAAGAATTTGAAAAGTGATTCTTCGACTTCATGGATTAAAGAGTTCCATGAATGAACACTTTGCATACCTTAGCTTATGGTTCTACGAAGATTGAGGGAGAGATTCTTGAAATTTAATGATGAATTCCCTTGGATTTGAACCTTCTATGAAAACCTTAGGGCTTATTCTTGAGAGTAACTGAGTATAAGTTGCTAAATTATAGTAAAATCTCGTAATATAATTCTTCTATAGGGTAGGAAATCGACCCTTTTAACCCTAGGACATGTATTTCATTTTTGAGAAAAATTTTTTATTTTCATCCTTGGCGAGATGCGCCACTATCATGCCATGTCACTAGAAAGTGACAAATGGGAAATTACACGGTGGCGCGATATGGAGCTATCGCATTGCCACCTTGTGTATGTCCTCTATGTTTGGTGCAATAAGCCACTATCATGGAGAAACACTAGAATTGACAGTTTTCATTTGACCTATCTCTGCGACGCGCTCAAGGCTCAGGTTATACACTGTATCTCTTAAAAGGCTCTAACTCTTCGCCCGGGTATCGAATTTAGGTGAATCTGGTATCGACAGAAAGATTATTCAATTTTCCACATGAAAAAAGTAAAAATCATAAAAATACCATGTATACAAAAGTGGATTCATCTTTCAAAGAAAACTTCTAACATTCTTTGCAAAATTTTCAAGCTAGGAAAAGTACAGGTATAAAAATGAGAGTCGTGAGGAATGTGATAAGTGCCTCAAATTTCAAGGAAAATATAGGTAGAGAAATAGTGGTTCCTGATTAAAAGGTGGTATTTCTCATGTTGGGTATTCTTTGTGTCCATCTTTTCACCCTCAGAGTCAGCCTAGTCAACCAGTTGAGGCAGATCTTAAAATTACTGATGGAGGTCAATCAGGTTCTATTAGTATCCCTATTAATGGTGGTCACTAGTGTTTGAGTAGTTCATCTATGGCTTATTCTAGACGTGATAGTTATTCTAGGTTGGACGAATACATTGGTTCTGTTTTAGCTGAAATATTTTATTTTTCTTATAAAGTTACTGGTCATTATATGTGGAATTACCCTAGTCTTTGGGCGATAGTTGTTTTAGCCTAGGGTGTTTCCTCTATTAGAGTAGATCACCCCGCGGGTTGAGGAGGTTATAAGAGTGGTTACCAAGGTGCTCAAGTTGGTTCTTAAGCAAGCAAGATAGGAGGGCTGTTATGTGCCAGGTGACAAGCTTGATCAGTTATTTACATTACCTTCCTGACTTAAGGCTGAGAATTTATATGAAATACTTACAGGTGTGATTTATGCATCCCACAAGTTGGCTCTTGCTTTATTTGATGCTAGATCCACTTATTCTTACATATCTACTTATTATTCACCACAAAATAAGTTTAATAGTTGATTGAGTATTTAGATCATTTGTTGTGATAGTTAGTGATGTTGATACTTATGCTGATCTTATTATTCTAGATATTCTAGATTTCAATGTGATTTTTGGTATTGACTTGTTATTCCACTATCAGGTAGTTATGGATTTTTTTGCTAAGAGACTTAATTTAGTCATGCCTGGTGTAGCCCCAATCATGTGGCATAGAGAAGTTAGTGGTAAACTGGCAGGCAGTATCTCCTATGTTCATTCTAGGAGAATTATTTTGAGATGTTTTATGTCTTAACTTGCTTAGATTTGTGATACTCATGTGCAGAGTCCTTCACTTTATTATTTACCTATTATTTGTGAGTTTCGTGATGTGTTCCGTATAGACTAACGTTGTATTCTACTTGTTTATGAGATTGAGTTCTCTATTAACCTCGATCCTAGCACAAGAACTATTTCACTGACACCTTACCATATGGATCTTATCGAGCTTAATGAGCTAAATTCATATCTTCAAGATCTTCAAGGTATGGGTTTTGTTAGACCTCATGTGTTATTACGAGGAGATCCTTTATTTTTTATAAATACAAATAATGGTTCGATGCATATATGCATTTTTTATAGGCAGATTAATAAGGTGAAAGTGAAGAATGATTTTCCTGTGCCTTGCATTAATGATTTATTTGGTGAGCTGCAGGGCGCAGCAGTGTTTTCTATGACTGATTTAATGTTTGGTTACCATTATTTAAGGATTTAGTCTGAGGATATATGTATAAAACTTTTAGCACCCGTTATGGTCATTATGAATTCATAGTAATGTCTTTTGGGTTTAGTAATTCCCTATCTATATTCATTGATTTGATGAATCGAGTGTTTAGGTGTTATTTTGACACCATTGTGATGGTGTTCAATGATGACATCCTTATGTATACGTGGAATAGTGGGGAGCATCAGCGACATTAAAGGATCATTCTCCAGACTTTTAGTGATCATTTGATTTTTGTTAAGTTCGCTAAGTGTGATTTTTTGCTTGAGTCAGTGACATTCCTTCATGTGTTGTCTAAGGTTTGTATTATGGTTGACCCAACCAAGATAGAGGTGATTTATTTTGGGATCGATCTACATCTCCATCTGAGGTTCATAGATTTATTATTTTTTCCAGTTATTATAGCTGTTTTATTAAGGGTTTTGCTACTATTTCATCCCCTATGTTCAGATTGACTCGGATGGAGGTTCTTTTTTTATGGTCTTACGAGTGTGAGTCGAGCTTTGGAAATATTCAATTCATCCTAGTGCAGCAACATGTATATATATTTAAGGTAGTATTATTGGTGGAGTAGCATAAAGAGAGATATGAAAAACTTTGCAGCTCGTTTCCTATATTTTCAGTAGGTAAAGGTCGAGTATTAATGTCGTAGTGAGTTGACTAATAAGTTCCCCATTCCTAATACAAAATAGGAACGGATTTCTATGGACTTCATTAGTAGTTTTCCTCATACATCATATAGTTCTGATGATATTTGGGTGGTAGTGGATCATTTGACTAAGTTAGCACATTTTATTCCTATTCAAATGTCCTTTAGTGCTAAGAGATTAGCCCATATCTATGTTCAGGAGAAAGTCCATTTATATAGGGTGGTTATTTCAATCATTTCATACTATGGTTTAGTGTTCACTTCGAGGTTTTGGAGAGAATTTTTGGAGGATTTGAGTACTCGGGGAGAATTGGGTACAACCTTGAGGATATGCTTCGAGCTTGTGTTATTGATTTTAGAGGCCAGTGGGATCAACACTTATCCGTGAAAGAGTTCACGTGCAACAACAATTATCATTTAAGTATTGAGCTGGCTTGTTTAAAGGCTTTGTATGGAAGGAGATGTCATTCCTCAGTAAGTTGGTTTGAGTGTTCCAAGGTGAGCCCTATTGTATGGATTTTTATTAGGATTCATTTGATAGAGTTAGAGTAATTCTCCATAGGCGTAGCACAACCCCGAGTAAGAAGAAGGACTATGTTCCAAGTTAACCCATTGTGTTTAGCTCTGGATTAAAGTTTGGCTTACCTACTGGCAAGAAAAAGTAGGTGCCATCATGTCTCATAAATCAGGTTGTGATAGAACTCAATGGTGTTATCATATTTTCAAAAAATGTTGTTTTCATAAAGTTGATCCTCGAAATCCAATTTCACAATGAACCAAAGGTAAATATCAGATTTAAAAGTTGTAAGACCACAAAAATAAAAATACCAACCTAAAATTGGTATTCTGAATTTTGTTGGCATCTTCTGCTTTGCCATCTGATGCATAGATCAATTAATATTTAGAAAATTTAACAATAAAGCCTTTATAAGCACCAAAAATCAAAAACTTGCATAAATCACACAGAAATATATTGGGATTCATGCAAACCTTCCCTACACCTTAGAAATTCTACAAAGAAATAATGTGGAGAGGTAAAATGGTGAAATCATAGATAAAGGAATAAGACATAAAAATCACCAAAACAAAGTCATTATAGACTACCTGCAACTAAATATTAACCTCAGTCAAGAAGTACTTAGTTTTGGTTCCCTTATAAATTGAACACTTCACAATATTAGCCTTGCCCTCGAGCGCTAAATAATGAGTCATCTTCTTTAAATTTGAATCTGGAATAATATCCTTAAACTCTTCATTGAAAGAGTTTGAAATGTCCACTACTTCATTGATGGTAGGTTCATCCATTGGCATATTCTTTTGCGGGATTAAAATGGTAGAGAGAGGTATATCCCACTATATTAGAGAGAGTATAACATAGTATTTTCAGACCCAGATCATGTTGAACTTTGTGAATGGCGTGGATAGCATTTTTCGCCAGAACACTTTTAGTTGATCACTGAATTTTTTTTTCCCATCCTCCACCCCATACATCATAAAATATTATTTGCAAAGAAATTTTTTTTATGGAGACCCTCCTCATATTGGGGGCAGAAAATAACATCAGAAAATCTGTGGTACGTAGGTTGTTAGTGTATTCTTATCCTATAATTACCATTAAAAATAGATAGAGTCATATAAATACATCAGAGGTGCGGATGAGAATTCAAAGATTAAAAAAATGTTAGACAATGGACACTCTGCCCATTGGCACAATAGCGTTACCACAACAACAATTACTTATCATTATGGTGATACTACTGTAGTGGTAAAATTACCATTGTAACCATTCATCGTCATCAACCCACCTACCTTCACTTCAATGGTGAATTTTGGACATCTATTAGTAATTTCTAAAAATTAAGCATAGATTGGGATTGGGAAATTGCATGTGAATATTTTTACAAAAAAAAAAGGGTGTGGAACTTGCTAAATCAAGTCCAAATTGAATAAACCCATTGTAGAAAATGACTTTTCATCTTCTACTCTTCCATGGATGAGGCCAAACAAAAACTACGTTAATCTTACATCCTGAACGATGGAGAGTTACAAAATTAAGAAAACTAGGAATGCCAACTACAATGCTCAAGAACAATATTAAAATTTAATGTCAACAAATTTTCACCCTAATTCCCTATTTCATAAAAAATTTCTATTATTCAATAATGAGAAATATGTAAATCAAGTCAAGGAGAAGAAGAAAATACCTTAAATGCAATAATGGAGGGTGATTTTCAAGAGAAATTTTAGAATGAAGTAGAAATAGGGGGATATTAATTTTCCCAATACTTAACTAGTATGAACTACTATCATAGTTAGTTACCACTATAGTTGTACCATTGCAGCGGTAACTCATTTCATGAATCAGCTTTGTCTAGACTTTTTATGTTCGAAAAATGAATAATATAATCAGGTGATTGTACAAATAATTTGTTGTGCAATTCATCATAGGAAAAATAATGTAAGAATAATAGTTGGGGCTAGAGTAGATAATTTTGTAGTATTCACCCATTACGGATCATGGTTGTAAGATGAGTTACCATAAGTTGAGTAGTTCATATAGTATCTAGTTATGATTATAAACCACATAAAGTGTTTGAGTCAATTATTACGACCTCATACTTAGGGACATTCCAGGATGATCAATGGGTAAATTGGTATCTAATAGAAACACCCAAATCATCATCACGTGTGAAGATGCCCTAAAATAATTAACGACAAATAACAATCTCAACATAAAGCCTAGAAAAATTTAATTGGAATAAAATGGAGGCCTAAGGTAATTTAGGCCAAGTGGCCCATTAGGGGTCTAGAATGGACTTTAGGTAACCGCTACAATGGTACATTAACTGCTACAAAAGTAAAAGTTTCATTGCAATGATTTATATAGTGTGCAAGGTGAGGGATTTTTAAAAACCCCTTTTTATTTAATTTTCCTAGATTGCCCCTTTCTCTAAAAATATTCTAAAAATCTCCAACCCCCCAACTATGAGAATTCAAATATTCATGCCTGTGGTTTTGAGGAACACACAAAAGGAACCCAATAGGATAATATGACTAGCACACGTAAGGCAAATAATTCCCCTCTATATCTTATGTTTTGTCTTTGAGGTAAGCTATGATTTAAATAGTAGATAATAGACTTGGGATAGAGATATTTAATATTAGTAGTAATGTTTGAAGTATCATTCATTAGGTCTACAAGGATGGATTTGGTTGGACATGATAAACTTTTGGTAAGCTTGAATATATGATTAATTTTTTCTTGAGTTAACGTTGTTTGAAATGCATGGATATAAGAAATATAGGGAGGTGATGGGCAGAGTATTTGATTATCACATAGGTTGAGTATGGTAGACGGTTGAATGAAATAATAAAAAATGCTAAATTATAAGTTAAGTATCTTGACTAGTTTTTAAATGAATAAACGTATTAATTATGTTAGGGAGACTTGTTTAATCTCAATAGCTAGGTGGTCTTGAATAATGTTTTTCAAAGTTTAAAATACGAGATAGTGGAAAAAATGTATTGTTAGAATACAAAATACTATGTAAAAAGTTATCATTAAAAGATTAGATAATCAAAAAAAGTATTGTCAAAAGATAACATAATGAGTAGAAATATATTGAGGTTAATTAAATTACAATGTTGGAATTGCTGGTCATGTTGTAAGAATTAATATTGCCATAACGAAAAGTTTAACATGAAATCTCGAGTTTAGGTTATGGTTGGAGGTAAAATTCCTAATAATGTGAATTCGGGTGTTGATAGTTCCGGTAGGATGCTTTATACGTCATGATTATGATATTTATGTGAGAAATAAGGTTACTAAGTAAATTAATTAGAAGTTTGAAGTAATGTAGACTAAATTATATTGTGATCCATTGTGGGCTGATATATGTTCTTATCTTTTACATGAATTATTATTTATTGAATTCTTACATCCATTCATATGCATTGTAATCAGATGTTGTGGTAATGGATTAGGTATAACACCGATATGATATGTTATGTTATAATATAGGTCTAGTAATACTCAAATACAATATGATATATTATGATGATAGGTTGGATACAGCGCCGATGCGTTAGGATATGGATAAAATAAGGAGAGATGATGTGCACATCTTGCATGTATGGATTCATACATATGTTTGAACGCGATCTTATGTTGTATATGTTCTTTAATAATTTTATTATTGTCTAGAATGATGGATTAGGGTTATCAATGTTAATGACGTCCCATGAGTTGACCAAATTAGAGATACCATTCGATGGTATAGTCTTGCGATTAAAAGCACCAAAGGGACTTAGTTGGTTATAGCTTAAGGATTTCTAAGTTCTATGAAGGTGTACTAGAGTAAGAGAAAATGGGTCACCTATTGAAGTGGGTCTTTATTGAGATTCTTGTCTTCTTTTTCTTTATATCCTTTGGATGCAATGGCATTTACCATTTTTGTTGGTGTACCTATCACATGCTTCGTAAGGAGTTCTTATTGTGTCATCATTTTTGCGTTCACATCTTTAATAGTGAGAAGTAACAACTAAGAAATCTTTGATTCAACCTATAAGTGATGTACCCAGAGGGAATATTCCTTAACCACAACACCATCTCACTAGTTAAAGAAAATGGGATAAGGCATAATTGTATTGATTTTGGTGAGATGTGAGCAATGTCAAACTGGACACACACTTCTACAAAAATTTTCAAGTGCAAGTTTGGGTCCTCATAAACTTGACCACCAAAAAGATCTTTAATTTGATGCATGTGTAACAACACACTTGTGACATAGAAGACCCATTCCCTGCATTCGGCGGGATGTGGATGTCACTAGAATTCTCAATATCATGGAGATGGTCTTTACCATCAAGGGGCCCATAAAAGGTCCCGACATTACTTGCATGATCACTCATTGTGTCATCGGTTCTATTGAAATATCCAATAAAAAAACAAAATCAACAAACAATGTAAATAAACACAGCAATGTGTAAAACCAAAGCTGTTATCAACACCGCATAAGCGAAAATAAAGTTTCACTCCACGGTAACGGCGCCATTTTAATCATGCTCAACTTACTACATCATTTTTGGGCAAGGTGATCATTGTCAAATATAATATCCCAACTTGAGTTAGGGTTAAATCCACGATGAGTATAACTAGTATTTGAATCCTATATGTGTTAAAGGCTACTAAGTTGTTACGTGCAATGTAGGCATAAAGTAAAATATAAATTAAAGTTAGGGGGTACAGTTGGAAAGGTTATTTTAACAAAATCCAGTCCAACTACCAATTAAAGCTATAATTGTAGATAAACTTTCAATAGGAGAATAGTCATGGGATTGTGTTTTCCCAACGGCAAATAGTACCTACTTACATGAGAATCAAATACAAACTCTAATTTATGATTACATGGGTAGGATAGGTTAGGGATTTTGATGTTGCTTTTTCAATAAAACACTAAAATTTCACCAAAAAATCCTTTTTGATACCTCAAGGCTTTAGAAACAAATACACCCAAAACCTCAATTGGGCATCCCTATTTCTAGGATGATGCCCAAGACATACCAAATTCCTAATCCATCCTTATTTCTATGATAATGTAAAGGAATAAGCTAACATCTAATTGTTATTCACAAATATCTTTTCACCCATATCACTATTTCAAGGATGATATAGGATCTAAAATAATACACACATCTCTCTTTCAAGGATGATGTGAGATTTTTGGAATTTGAGGCTTTCACCCTCAAATTCCAATTCAACAAGCAAGTATTAGTGAAACCCCACATCTTTAACCAAGAACCTATACTAACAATAGCGACCCAAACATATTTTCACCTTATTCCAACAAAACCTCAAGATATATATTTAGCTACTCATGATGTTTGAGAAAAGAAATATTCAAAAGTTGTCATTCAATGTACCTATTGAAGAGGCAATGGAAGAATATTCTAAAATCCAACTTAAGTTACAACTAAAATCCTCTGAAAACTAGCTACAAGAATATATCCATATTTAGTACAATTTATACAATACAAAAAGATTGAATTTGAGTTCAAGATATCCTTAAAGTTAAAGGATTTTTGCCTTATAGAGAATTAGAACAAGCTATGGGAAATTATAAAACTACCCCCACGCTATTTTCTGTTCCATTACGATCATCGGTGCTTGATTGTGATCGAAGCTCCTATGATTGTATTAAAATTATTATGATCATAATGATGGCCGTGATTGTGGCCCTTAAACCGCGATCACGGTAATTAAGGTTGATCCCGGCTCCAAATTTTCTAGATTTTGCACTCCATTTCCTTTTTTTCTCTTTTATGCTAGCTTTACTTGTTTTCTTTAAGTTACCTATGAACCAACAAAACATGAGAATTAGTGCATTCAAATGAAATTTTTTTTCATTAAAACTATTTAATCGAAGCAGTGTACACACATTTGGATGTAAATACATGGAAATTTACAACTAATCAAGGCACATAGTTGGATGTTTTGTGAGATGACAATTTTTTATAGTAGTTGATGGACAATGCAACTAGAGAAATGAGTGAAGACAAGAGTATTTCTTAAGATGTGTATGGAAATGTCATTTAAATGGGAGCAACAGGAATTTTATACAATGCTAAAATGCGACACCAGGATATGGTTGTTGCAGTAAAGAAGCTACAAAAATATTCAATTTCAAAATATGTACAACTATGGTTTTTTGAGAAAACGATTGAAAGAACCAAGACTAGGAGAGACCAAATAGAAGATAAAGTTCAGCATCACCAAACAACTCAAATTTTAATCTGAAGAAAACAACCATGATGCAACCAGACTCAACTTCAAAGAAAAATTCATCTCACCCAATGGTTTCTTCTCTACTATACATTACCAAACATCCATTAATCATCTACTAGTATCATCGGCAAAATTTAATCTCCACCTCCATAGGTTTCACCATCTATAATCAAACATACCATAAGAATCATACCATAACATTGTCACAACCGATCCACCATTAAACTATTATTATTATAACTTATGACAAAACCTAAATATCCACCATATAAAAATTATATAAAAGTAAGACGGGGGAAAGTCATAACGGTGATAAACCATAACAAAATACTAAAAACAACATGGAAAAAAAATTAAAGTTAAGAAGCCACAGTATGATACTAAAGACAACATAGAAAACATATTAATAGAAATGGAGAAGCCATGTCCCAATCATAATAAAACCACGATAAATAAAACATCATAGTGACTACAAAAATATAGTATAAAGAAGACAGAGAACACCACAATCATTCAGTGATACCATCATTTTATGGAGTTTCTTCTAACTAACTTTAGCTTTATTTATATAGTTGCACTAGAATTTGTTAAATCACTCACCACAAAAGAAGTGGATAGTGTTGGAAAAATGAAAAAATATAAAAATTTAGGTATATTATTACTTCCTTGGTCAGCAAATAAGCCAGTGTGTCATTAAGTTGAAATGGGCGAGGTAATATGAGAGATATGTGAATGTTGAGAAGCAAAAAATTCTTGCATTTTTCTTATTTTTTCCATCTCTTCTTCTAAGATACACAAACAATTATTCAAGGATACCTTTTTCTTATTCGCTGATTTGTTTTCCTCTATTAAAGATTTATTAGGCTATCGGGTTGATCATAGAGCAGATAGTAATTTAGTCTTTAAATAAGTTCCCCATTTCATAACTTTCTCCTTTACTCCACCACCAAAAATAAATACATGACTACGATTTTGATTTCCTTAATTTTTTTCTACAATCTCTATTCTAGGTAGAAATGACTTTGCTTTCACAATTACTTTCATCTGAACTTGTATAATAAATAAATGGACATTTACAATAGGAACCCAAAGTAACATTTAGTAATTTACATATTAAATTGATCAAATACACATGTTTTTCAATTGGTTCAGGCTCAACAAGCTTGTTGTATTTCTTACGTGTCTCATAAAAAATAATTTGTAAATCTAGAGGATTACCATGTTTCACACCCTTTACATTAAAGAGAAATATTTCAAATAATACCTCATAAGTATTTTCTTGAGGAAATAATTTTTGATACTACCTGGTGAAAAATTATCCCTCCAATAGGCTTGTTACCAATATGATGAAGCATTATAAAATTAGCTTGATTTTTTGTATTCATTTCACTTCTCACTTATATTCTTAAACAATTAGCTTAGCATATATTATAATGCTAATTTTGAAATTCCATCAACAAATAAAGTTTATAGGAAAGCACTTGAAGGTAATACAGAAAACCTTATACAAAAATATTTTAGATTTTAAAAAAAATCCATTCCACACACACTTGTCAAGCAAGTAATGCAAAGCAATTGAATTAAATCTTAAATAAAAGTTCTTAAATACATATTTTCAAACTAAAAGTTTTATATTCTTCACTAGGAGTACCTAAAAACATTTAGAAAAAAAAAGTTCCTTAACTAACACTCCCAATCCTTCTTTTATATTCTCTCTGGTTTAAACATAAGAGGCTGTACTCGTTGACTTATTCTTCACATACTTTATATGCAAGTGTCATCTTTATATTTTCCACAACACATTCTTTCATCAAAAGATATTATAACGGTGATAATTTATGTCATCACTTTCAAATTTAACCTACTATAATCAATAGAAAAAATCTATATAAAACAATCCAAATATATGTCCATATTCCCATTCATACGACCGACTACATTTGTTACCTCAATAGTTCCCCACATGTGATCAAAAATTTGTTTCTTAATATTAATCAACATTGATACTACAAATGGACATATCTTACTATCATAAATTAATTTTCCCATGTCTTTGTAAACTAGTTCGCTATTATTTCAAAAGGTTACTTTAAACTTCTAACAGACCTCAACTAATTCAACTTTCTTGCACTTCTTTCTCCCTCAAACACTTTTTAACTTTCTAGAGTTAGAGGATCCTACTAATGTATAATTTTGTAAGAACTATACTTATAACATTCAATTCTATACATTTAATAATAAATGCATTGAAAAATATCATACCTATTACAGTAGTTTTGAAGGCTTTCATAACTTGATCGATAAACAAAGTCAATGAATATTAGTTTACGTGTTCTGTTTCTCAAGAATTAAACAATTATTATTCATTCAATAAATTCCTTGATTAGATCCCACATTATTCAAAAAAAAACCCTAACAAGGAGAAAATATTTTTATGAAGTGATGAAAGTGAAAAAATACTGCATAGATTTGGAAAAACTTATAGAAACACCCACACTGAGTAAGATTTTATGAATGTTAACAAATACACAACTGATTTGGAAAAACATAATTTTTTCAACCTCTTTGTTGTACATCTTAACTTGATTAGTATATGGAGGAAATGGAATATGAACTTTCATATATGCTTTCTCAAGATCCATGGAGAACTTACGTGTTGCTCCTATTACTTGACTAGAAGACATGATAATGTTTTTAAGTCCTTCTTCTGTTCCATTCCTAATAGCACCTAGAGTAACAAAATCATATTGTATATATTTACGATATATATGTAATTAAAAATAAAAAAATTGAAAAAAAAAACTTGTTTCAACTTCTTTGGTGCGTTGCTTAACTTGATTAGTCAATGGAAAAAATGAAGTATTTACTTACATATACTAGTTCTCACAAACCCTGGAGTTCTTACATGTCTTTCCCATTACTTGACTATAAGACATGGTAAAGTTTTTAAGTCCTTCTTTTGGTCCATTCCCAATAGCACCTAGAGAAAGAAAATCATACTGGTAATACTTAAGTTATATATGCAATGAAAAACTCAACAAATTTTAAATAAACTTACTTTTTTCAATATCATTGGTGCATTCTTAACTTGATTAGTCGATGAAGAAAATGGAGTATGAACTTGCATATACTCGTTCTCAAGAACAATGGAGTTCTCAAGAACAATGGAGTTCTTATGAATTGTTTCCATTCCTTGACTAGAAGACATGGCAAAGTTTGTAACTCCTCCTTCTTGTCCCTTTCCAATAGCACCTAGAGAATTCAAATCACATTCCTAATACATAATTTATATATGTAGTCAAAAACTTAACAAATATGAAAAAATGTACTTGTTTCAACCTCTTTTGGGCATTGCTTAACTTGATTAGTCGATGGAGAACATGAAGTATGAACTTTTATCTGAGGTGGATTTATGCACTACAAGGTTGTTAACTATGAACTTTTATCTGAGGTGGATTTATGCACTACAAGGTTGTTAACCTAGCTTTTTTTACCTTACTTTGAGGAACAAAGCAAAATAAGTTCTTAAGTATTGTATTATAATGTTTATGGTGTATTTGAAATGATTTCATACTCAAATTGGTCATTTCAAGTTCAATCGAAAAGGCTAGTGCTACTTACTTGAGCTAGGTGTTTGTCTAGTTAGTTTCGATGGATTCTATAGTGGTTAATGATTTAATAATAGTGTTATTGTACAATTTTTTGTGGAAAAACTTATTGGAAATGAAAAAAGGGTCATGTGAATTAATCCTAGAGTCAAAACAATAATTTAAAGAGAAACATGGGCAAGCCTAGTCTTAGCTAGAGTTTTTAGTTCATTATTCTTGATATTGTGTTATTTGGAGCTGTAACACGTGGTATATGATTATATAGGATTATGTTTAGGTTGAATATGGTTATATATTTATGTTTAAAAAGCTTGAAATCAAGTTGAAACATACCACCAAGGCTTAGGATAGAAAAAAATTGCCCAAGATAAATATGGATGTTAAATTATGATTTCCAGTGAGTCATCACATTGAAGCTGTGTTACGAACCCTATTTTACTTAAGAAAATAGTATGGCGCAACTATGATTTACTTGATAATCCAACTTAATTCATCAAATTCTTAACTTTACCACCCAACGTTGTGTGACCCTACTCCACACTAGGCCAAACTTCATCTACTATAAATATCACTTGTTGTGTACATTGTAATCACTTTTGGAAATCTATTGCTTTTGAGAGGGGATGCTCAACACTTATTTTATTGTTTATATCCCTTTAATTTATCTTTTAATGTATTATATTATGTATTTAGGAATCTTGATTACAGTTATGGCTATTAGTTGGTTAATACCCATTTTCTGAGGTTAAGACCAAGAATAGGTTTCCTTTTGCTTTGAATTAAGTTTTATTGGATTTCTTATCATATTTGGTTGTTTCTTTTATACCTTTTTAACAATTTTGAGGATTCGTTACCCTTAGAATAAAAATATTATTGACATTATAATCTCAGGATGGGTAATATCGAGATAGAATGTGGGGATGAATAAAGTAAGGTTATTATTATTTTATGAAAAAAAGGAATTTAAATAAGCAACTAGGATAGGAATATACATATAGGCCTACCTTGGTTCACATGTATGATGATAGCTTCATGCATCAAATTTGATTATTACATCCACGCTCATGAATGTAGTTGTAATATCCAACTTAGGTAGACAATTATAGGCCGGGAGACATGATTATCCATAAACTATACAATTCAACAACAAAGATAAGCAATCCAATGAATTACGTTCAATAGCTTAGTATGATTGTTCGTAGTGCCTTAACCCTGGGCTTTCATCAATTAATTATCTAAAGTCCTTACCCATCTACATTACTTTACTTTAATTTTTGTAATAAATCTCAAACACTTTTGATTGCGATTGCACTGATTAATCTCAATATTGGAACTAGGATTCGATAGTTTTTAGAAGTTTCTGACGGATCAATATTTTGATTTATCTTGATTTGAATGAATAAATGAGATATATTAGTCAGTAAATGTACTTAAATCCACTCTTTGAAGGTGTAGAGTTTAATAGATAGAAAAATGTGGAGTAAAGCTTAAAATTATCAAAAGGGAGAAGAAAAAGTGCAACTGAAAACCTGCAATAGAAGAGCCTCAGGTATTGTGGTCATAGTAGACAAATATGGTTTGTCAACCATGGTCGGATGAGTCTGTCACAGTTGCAGAAGCCACAGTTGTGGCCAAGTTTACGCAATCGCAGGTTAGCAAAAATATTAATCCTAAGGGTAAAATTGGAAATGAACATGGCTGATCCAAATTTTGAAAAAAAAAAACTCAAACCCTAGCCTCATGCATCATATTGCATTTTCCCTAATTTTTAAGTTTTATATTTTGACTCCATAGCCTCCAGTTTTGGGGAAGAAAATATTGTTTAAATTATGGGTGCAGAATATCTTGGAGACTTTCTAAGTGGCATATTTGCTCACTAGAATTCTTGATATCGTAGGAGAGCCAAGTTTGAAGTAAAATTTGCATAAATCTTTGATAATTCATTTCAATTGAGATTATGGGTATATCTATGCCTATTTATCTTATGTGTATATAAATATCCCTCTTGGGATTATGTGTGGATAAGGGTTAAAGTGTGTAATACCCTGCAAATTTCTCTCCTACGCTGAGCCTTAGAGAGTTTTCGAAAAAACAAAAATCTGAGTCTAAAAATTTTAGAAATATCTTCCTAAGTATGAAACACTTTGAATCTTATTGTATTTCTATAATTTCAAATTTTTTTCATGTATATCATTTGATAAAATTTTTATTGATACCAATTTTATCAAAATCCGACATCGAACGAGGGTGTTATGGCCATTTTATTAAATGGTATCGGAATCGCCCAGGTTTGACAGTCGACCTGGTGGACCGTCAGGTCCTTGTTAGGCCGTCAAGTTTCCCGTGAATACAAGGTAGTGTCCCCTCTTTTTGGTCATCATGTGATGGTCAAAGTGGTGAATTATCAATAAGTTGACGGACCATCAAGGGGTCTATCAGGTTGAAACAGAATAGCCGATTCCTAACCCCCGAGTGACGGACGATCTGGTGGACTGTAAGATTCCTGAGAGACCGTCACTTTGATCATTACAATGAGGAACAACGACCCATATTTGGCACTCAAGTCACGAATGACTTGGTGGACCTTCAGTCCCTCTAACGGACCGTCAGATCAAACGTCACAGACCCCGATCAGCAGTTTTCAACTCTTTTTCTTTAAAGGACATTTTTGTCTTTTCCAATCTTTCCCCAACTTCTATAAATACCCACTTAAGTGTTGATGGCCTCATTTTCTTTTCTCATCTTTCACCCAAAAACTAGGATTACCAATATAAAAAATTCTCTCTTCTTTCACAAAAAATTAAGATTGAATCAAGAGCAAGGATCAAGAATTCTTCCAAGAGCCTTTACTAAAAGAGTTTCCCTAAGGTATATAGATGTTTATTCTTGGGTCTCTTTCATCCAATAAGCTCAAGTACCTTTTTCTAAATATCTAATATTTATGTTTATGAATTTTTAATGATTCTTGTGAGTTGAAATTGAGGTTGTTCCTATGATTGAGTTGTGGTTCATATTTGTCTACAAGATTATCAAGCCTTGGCCTTAATATGTGGTATTTGTGTGGTAAATGGATGATATACTTGTTGTTGATGTTGAATGACCTCCAAGATGGGATACTTATGTGGTTTGTATGAATGTAAGATAATATATGAGTGGAAACATGTAAATTTAGTTGTTCATGATGAGTTGTTGGGTATACTTATTCCTAAGTTTTGCATGTGAGGTGTTCGATAAAATATCTAAGAGACTAGAAATTAAGCATTGTAGTTAAGTTGTGATCCAATGACTTATAAGATACGATTATGTGTTACGATTATTGATGTGTTCATAACTTTTGGGTGTAGAATTGGTTGATTTAGCAAAGTATGTTATGATTTCTAATTACTTGGAGAGATGATTTAATAGTTCTGACAATGCATTAATTATGGTGATGATGAATGTATGATTACGATAATACATGAAATATTATGATGATGAATAAATGCTTGTGTTGATGCATGAATGATTGTGATGGTGAATGGATGCTCGTGAAGATGTGAGAATGATTATATTTTACTTTTATGCTATCGAGTCCTGAGGTATTTATACCCTACCATAGAGCTGTTGTCTAGAGCCCATGTCAGTTTTACGATAATTCTAATCAATCCACGAATCTTAGAACTCAGTAAACTATAGAACTATACATCTTTAGACAAGTGCGGAGCTTAATCAGGCTCTATAATCTCAGTTATCTCTGTAATCTCTATATCGCTAGTAATCTATCTTCCATCCTATAATCAGCTCAGATCTAATAGTATTCAAGTGATTCAACTCTAATCTCAGAAGCAATTTGAATAATATATTCAAGCTCTGCATAGTCAGTCAGATGCTATGATTCGATACCTTTCCGTTAGCTATGAAATTAAGTAATCTCAGCGTAACTCAGTCAGATCTCTTGAGAAGTATAATAAGTATCAGATTTAGCTCAGTCTATGTTTAGTTAAGAATTAATTAGTGTCTTTCATTTGGGAGTAGAAACTAGTATTGATCAAGCTCAAGGATGGGGACTCACCTACTAGTGGGGGGTGTGATCCTTAGATACGATCCTTGTGCTCCCAAACTACGTAGCTAGTGTAGGTTGATATATCACACCGACTAGATGAAGGTGGATGAGAGACATCATACCTACTAGATAAGGGTAGATGAGGTGGCTTTACCTGTTAGATGAGGGCTCCATTGCTCTCGTATGAGAACCTGATAGATGAGGGTCATATAAAGATAATGTCTTTACCCGTGGAACATTATTAACACCCTCCCAATCAGGGTTAGAGGTTGGAACCCTAAGATATAGTAGGGGCATATCGATTAAGTAACTACTTTCCATGGTCTCCGTTTCAGAATCAATCTCAGACTTCAAGAAAAAGCGTAGTTCAATGTACAAAATTTAAGGCTGTTGATACATGCCATTAAGTATGATTACTTGCTAATTTGAAAATTCGCTGCAATATAGGCCAATCTCAAAATCATTTATGAACAAGTATTGTTATCCACAGACTGAAAGACAACCTGTTAGATAGGGTTGCTATCCGTTTCAGAAGCTTCAGATACTCGTAATCTCAGTATGATCAGAGATTTTAGAACATACTCCTTGATAAAAGTGATTTCATATTTACCAGTTATTAATATCAGATGAGTCTATGATTCAGTATCTCAGTGTCAATAGTGAGTTCAGTTTACAAAAAAGTAGTATCTGAGTTCCAGTCTCTAGTGTTGTGATAATTGTGATTATGACCTATGCATTCATGTGTGTGTTCTCGTGTGCTGTTTTTATAATTATTCAATTTACAAATAGTGCATACATGAGCCCTTGAATTTAGCCTTACCTTGTCTATATACTCGGTACATTTTATACTAACGCATTTATGCTATGGTGTTCTATTTGACACCATAGTTTTAGAGGCACAGGATTCAGAGTTTTCTCAGCAGTTAAGTCTCAGTTAGAAGTAGTAGAAGTGAGTCCTCTTTCTTCGAGCACGAATCTCAATTTACTATTATTGCATCAGATTTTATTTATATTGTCAGTTGACAGAGTTAGTTGGGGACATGTCCCATCAACTCCACAGTTCAGATAGTTTAGAGGCTTTTCAGATAGAAGTTGATGTACTAGCATTCAGTTTTTTAGTTTGAGTATGTATAGATGTGTTCAAACTTATGGCCATTTTCCACATTTATTACAAATAATAAGCAGTGTACAGGTACAGATATCAAAAAAGGTTTAGCTTATGGTCCTTAGGGTCTATACGAATGTGTGGCGTCTCGAGATGGGATCTCAGGGCATTACAAAGTGTGTGTGGGTTGTTATTATTAGCAACTATTTGGTAATTTATGTTTATGGGTTTTATTAATGCTATGCTAGTTTGGTTAGGATTTGATGAATGAAAGCCCTAAATACCCACTTGATTTTGATGAGTGAAAACTCTAAGCTCTAGAAAGCTCAAGGCCGTCTTCGAAAGAAGGGCTTTAGTTGAAGTGTAGGAATCCATATTATCCTTGAAAGAGGGATATGGAAACCAAAGCAATGATAGACAATTTTGTGTGTAGTTTGCTAAAGTTTCACTGTCTTAGACATAAGTGTGAATGGAGGTTAATTATACCATAGGTATAATCTTGGAAATAGGGATGCCTAGATTAAGGTTGTGGTTACAAATTATTGAACACACCTATCAGGTATTCGAAGGAATTAATGGGTGAAAGTTTGGTGTTTTGTTGAAACACTAGCAGCAAATTCCATAACAAAACCTACCCATATTTGTCTAACTAAAATGATTATAATTTCTAACACCTACATATACTCTCTCAATAATGTGTAATCCTAAGATCCGTGAATTATTGTTGAACTCTAATTATTCATAACCCCGAATTTATAATAAAAAAACCAAAAAATAAACATTAGTGTAGGAATCTTTCTCCCTCATTTTATGTTTTGGTACCATTCATTTGAATTTAACTTGTATCTATCATTTAAAATTAATTTGATCACCACTAATATTGTTCATCGTCGATTCGACCCCGACTCCAAAGTTAGGTAAATATATTGATGATGACTTCCTCGCACTTAATTTGACATGTAAGTTGAGTGTTATAAAAAATGGTGTCATTGTCGGGGAATAATTTAGCATATTAAGTTAGTTTGAAATTTTAGTTTACTTTCTTGAATTCAAGATTGCATATATGTTTTCTGATTTTCTTTGTAGGTAGATTTTATTTTATTTTTATTTTTATCTATGGCATCTTCCACCAAGTATGAGTTGGATAGTTGGAATTCCTATCTTGATAACCCATGTTCATATTATGATGGACCACACTTCACAGGAGATTGTAACTATGCTCCCTAAAAAGAGGCAGGATCATCATATCGATCTTATAAATAGTATGGTTGTACCTCATGTGGATGCCAAGATGGGCATGGGGATGATTGCCCAAATTCCCCCTCCCCTTTTAATACTAATCGAATAGATAGTTCTACTTATGAGATTGATAGGTCTTATGATGCGAAGAAGGAAAAGAGACAAACAAGACCCATGGTTTTGGACAATGCTTCAAACTATTTTGGATTGGGTGACTATAACTAGGGAGAATGTACAAGATCTTCATAAAGCTTACAGTGTGTTCTACTGGAAAAATGTAAAGGCAAAGGAATTGGGCAAGATCATCATTTTATGAAATCTCTCAACATGGCCCATTTTCAAAGAGGAGGTTCATTAAGGAAAGAAACAAAGATATGATGATGAGTTTTGTATCAAAAACTACTCCATGGCTTAAAAATAATCCAACTCATACGAGAATAAAGAGGCCAAAACTAAAAAAATGGTACTAGTGTCAAAAAAAGAATCAATGCATACCTCTTATGATGACTCAAGTTCATTTCTGGGTGAAGATACTTTGGTGGAACAAATTCAAACATTAGGGGTTGTACCTCATTCAATCCACTTTTCAATATTTCATCTTGAGGATATGATGAGAATCCATCCTCCGAGTCAAATAATGGATAGTGGGGAGGCATAGTACGATTCCTACATCTTAGATTCTGACATTCCAATAAAGAACATAAAACCCCATCCATCAAAGGCTAAGGATTTCAATTTTTGACATATAAAGAATGGCCTATTGATGTACTCACATTTACCCAAAGAGCTAAATAAAAAATTTGATAAGATATTAAGTAAAAGGTTTAAGTCTTCAAATTGGTGAGATCGAATCTTGCTTTCCACACACTCATATTTTCCATGTTTTATCTTGGAAAATTTAATTTTTTTTGTCCCTCTGCTGCACATTGCATTTTTAATGAAAGCTGGGATGGAGATTCAAATTTTTTAAGTGGAAATATAAAAGAAAGGAGTGGAAGGATCTCGCAATGATGTTAAACTACGAACTCAATGGGAGGTAATCCATCAAGACACAAAAATTTTTATGTGCCCTTTTTAATTGAGCATGCTAGAGTAGATTTCCTCCTTATTTTTGCACATGCATAATCCATAAAATGTTGTGCTTTAAGGCATTTTGATAAAATTCGAGAAAGAAAAGTATGAAATTGGCAAGTTTTGACTGAGAAGAAAAGACTGGAACCATTATTGTTTGGTTTCAATTATTACGACTGTGGTCCATGACTCCATTATTGTGAAGGCCGTATGACCGCGATCGCGGAACTATGACCGTAATGGCGATCTAATCAACTTAAAAGAACTGTTCAAATGTCATTTCCCCTATACAATTCTTCTAATTTTTCTCTCAAAATAAACTCAAGTTTTTTTCTTTACATTGCATTTTCAAGTACCAACTCATCTCATTCATCCTGTAAATTGGTAAGTTGTCTCAATTTCCTTGGTTTCTTTATAATCACATGCTTAGAACCCGTACTGTAGAAATCGACCAAAATTAGTATTTTCAATTGCTAAATACATACCTAGTTGAAACTTTTATTTTGGTTGGCTCTTAAAGTAGGTATACACACTAATGGGAAAGTCCTGAGTACCTAAATTTAAGGTTTGAAAGGTTGAAAATATTGTGTACTCCATGTGTTCAATTGAATGCCCCAACGAATTTTGTTTGAATTCTTTCAAATTTAGGGGCTTCAATCACACATTCTATCCTTTCGTTAAGTATTTATAATCTTACCATGCCTAGTTGAAACAAATAATTGGGGTTACAATCTAATTTTGAGCATAGTGCAGAGGCTTTCAATTCTGGTCTCGAGTACTGCAATCGCGGTCTCATTGACCGTGATTGCCATACCTGAGGGAAAATTCAGGAAGACATCAAAATTTTTACACATCATTAGCTGCCTTAACAACATTCCATAACACTGCCACATGATCTTATCTATTTGTTCCAGCATGGTTTTTTGTTTGATAATTTTAATATTGGAATGAGATGTATTGCTTAAAGGTTCTAAGTCACTCAAAAATAGGAGATTTCATGGACATAGAATGACAACACCAGTATGATGTGGATTTCAACAAAACAAAGCTACTCTCTGAAAGAGGTATCAGCCTTGACAAGGTGGAAGAGAAGTTCCTAGAATTCCATACAAGCCTCACTGCTACCCGATGGATGTGTTTTTCCCTTGAACCCTACTTTGCTAATGAGAAATAGGTGTGTGAGTTCTATGCAAACCTCAGCTTAGTTTCCCTCACAAACTCAGTAATTAAAATTTAGGGTAAGCAGGTGAACTTTGTAGCAGAGAAGATTAATACAGTGTATAAGATCCCAGATACTTACATGGGGAGATTCGTGTGAAGGGATACATGTCAAGGACTTTGATGGCTGATATCTTATCCCTAGGCCACCAACAAGTGACATATTTTAATAAAGTACTTCAAGGCTAAAGCCAGGCTATGGATCAACATCATTTGTAGCAGTCTCACCATGCACTCACATGAACATTTTCACAGACATGAGAGCTCGGGTGGTAGCTGGCATCATATATGGTATTGCTTTGTATATGGGAGAAATTTCCCTCTCGTTGTAGAAAAACTTTAAGAACCATAGATATGCTCATCTTCTCTATCCTTCCCTTATCACCAAGTTATGTGGGTGGGAAGGCATAGAGGAATTTACTACAGACACTTGGGTGTGGCCAAGCTCTCTCATTTGTCCACTTAAATTCAGAGGAGAGGGTGGACCAGGTCAAAGTAAGAAGAGGAAGATGGACTCTGGAAAATCAGTCCAAAAGAACACAGACTCTTGTAGACCCTCGTTAGCCACTACCTTTGATGATATATCTAATCAGATGAAATAGGTGAGGGAATTATTATCCAGATTACCTCAGGGACCATTAGATTCCTCCACTTCTCACTATTTATATGTGGCCCGGTTAGATTTTGAGGAGTAAATGGTGAAGATGAAGAAGTAAAGTACTACAGTGGCCAGTCTGGAGAGAACATATTTTGCCTTAGCTACTTCACACAGAGACCTCAAAGACTAGTATAGGAAGATGGTGAAGAAAGAAAAAAAGAGAGATAATTTTCTAAGAAAGTTGTGGAAGGGGGTGACAGAAATATTCAAGGTGCTCAAACCCAACCATCTACTACCTTCACCAAGAGAAGATAGCTCGTGATGCAAATACAGGGAGCCGTTTTTACTCATATATTCTTCCACATGCAGTGCAGAAACTACATCCCTTTTAGTAGGGGTGGCCCCAGATTTATTTATATTGTTTTGGTGCTATGTTGCTGGATATTTCTTTTTATGATTGTTTTGGATGATACTTTTATTTTTGTGTTATGGATTCTATATTTTTTTGTGTATCCAATCGGTGCCCTCATTTTATGAATTATTATGTCTTTTAGTGTTAGTTTTATTTTTAACCTTACCATTTAGCTTTATTCTGATTGAGACATGGGTGCTGGGGAATTCAGAGTACTCATAGCTGGAGTATCAAGAATGCAAGGGAAGTCTGAGTACCTGTGGCATTTTATTTGGTTAAAATTAGGGTCGCTTTATACACCATTGGTGAAGTATAAGGAGCCATATGGTTATCTTGATCCAAAATATGAGACTAACGCTTTTGTTATAGCCATAGTTTAGAAAATTGTGGGAGATGTTAATACAAAGCAACAAACCCCCTCCTTCAAAGTTTTTTGAAACCTCTAGGGAATGGACGTGAGCAATGTTGTTACAAGACTTTTTCTCTTTTAGTGGCTTTGCTGATTTTTTGCTTTTGAATAATGATAAATACTCAAATTGTGTCTCTGTAGGGAGGGACATTTGAGCTCCCTTAGTGAATTTTCCATTCCATGTATGGTCAGCCATTAGCTTTCATATCTTGTGTGCTTCAGTTATCTAGAACTTGCCCCGGTAGTTTGTCGAAACTAATTTTGATTGGTTTTTGTTGGAGAAATGATCTTAGGCCACCTTTGTTATTTTGGGAGCCCCCTCTAGCCTAAAAAGCCTACCCAAGCATTAATATAATCCCTAGTTTCCCAGTTTGAGCCTTTGGACCTTTCTTTGGCAAACACATTATAAGCCGTAAAATATTATTTTTGTTACTTATTTGAACCATACTCTCACTGAACTTGAAAATTAAATTTGAGGATAAAATCCTATGTTGGGGGTGGTAAAAATTGATGGAAGTAAGTTTGGTGACACGAAGATGTAGTTATATGCCTAATGTGCCTAGACCTTTAAAAGAACCAGATAGAAGAAGAAAGAGTCAAATAAAAGAATTGCACAAAAGTGCATGAGAAAAAGTTAAAAGAAGTTGGGTAAACAAAGGAAATAAAAGGTAGGCATGATAAAAGTGAGAAAACCAAGAAAGGTTGTCCATAGTCAAAAAGGAGGATTGAAAAAGTGTGATTTAGATGTTTAAGGAAGGGAGTAGCCTTCTTATTCCCTAATGATATCCCACCCTAACACGAACCTACATTCCAAGCATTAGAAATCCCTTTGAGATCTCCAACCATTTACTTTTTTTAGGTTGGCAATTGAAAATAGCGGCAAGCCTATGGTATGACACGTGTTGAATGGAGATTTCTTTTGTGAGGGAGAGAGTTGTCAACTTAAATTCCTCGTTACATATTTTGTATCTTGGTGTGAGAAATTCTTTTTATTGTGAGGTTAGTATATGAAACAAGTTTAAGTTTGTCATTTTTTCACCTTCCAACAATGAGGTAAATGGAGAATAACTTAGTTATCACCAAAAGGGAGTAACGTAACGCCCCGAATCTGGAACCCGAAATGCTACACTGTGCTTATTACCCAGAAGGACATGAAGATAGCCCATAACTGATATATGTACAAGTATACTACATAATATGACAAAGTAATGCAGAAACCTGCACTGAAAGGCAATAAGGTTCAATACTAAACATAATCTGAATGATATAACATATATGTGGGGTAATAGAATACCCAAAACAAAATTAAAAATACTGAATTCTGAAACATAACAGTATACAAAACCTTTAACTGACTGAATCTCTGAGTAAGGAGCTGATGGGGTATATCCTCAACAAACTCCAACTAATAAACTAATTAATGAGATAATAGGTAATAATCATGTCCTTAAATGATGAGGACTCACTTCTGACTCTGACTGCTGAAACTAGAATCTATTGCTGATATGGAGCTCGTGTCTCTAAACCTATGGTATAAGACACCATAGAGAGAATGCGTTAGTACTTTGAATATACTGGTATGCATATGAGGTAGGATGAATGCATGGGGTTCATATCCACAAACAATAATAATAACTAACTAACTATCATGAGCCTGAGAATACATGCATGGGACATAACAACTGACACTGATACTGTGATAACGTGATTACTTAATGTAAATATAACTAATAACATGAGTGACTATATTTGACAGTCCTAAATCTGATGGAATTATATAAGTTTCGTACTATATCTGAGTTGACTGTTTCTTATGGTCCTAAATTTTGAAGAACTATCTGAGTTCTTTTACTGAGATTTATATTGAGACTGTGGGAGGTAGTCATCTAACCGACATGCCCCAAATGATGCATTATAGCTGAATTGGTGTCTAATCTAAGCACTGATTGGAAGGGAGTCAATACCGTACCACTAGTAAGGACAACGGGTGAGTGACCCAGATTTAATTGGTAACTCTAATGAGAATGATGGGAACCCTCATATAGCAGGCTAAGACACCTCATCTACCTTAATTTAGTAGGCTGTAATATCTCAACTTATGCTGGCAACATAGTTCTGGAATGCAAGGATTGCTTCTAAGAATCACACCCTCATATAACAGGTGAATTCCCATACTTGGATTAACTCGGTGCTAATTTCTACTCCCATCTAAATAGACACTGAACTTAATTTATTGAACTAACATGCACTGGATTACTAAACTTCGTTGACTGATGGAATATTACTGATATCTGACAACTGACTGAGTTCATGAGATCATGGAGATTTCCTGAGTCATAAGATTGTCCGAAGTATAAGGATTCATAACTTGATTGATAGTATCGCGAAAACATGACATGGCTCTAGGCACACAGCTAATATTTCAGATATAAGTAGCTCCAAGACTCGATGGAAGGAAAACTGATCAAGCATAACTTACTTGAACTTATAACTAACATCATAATCCATAACACATTTATAGAAGTATTCCATCAAAATATGTGATAGGCATAACTTGTACATACATGGGATTTCATGATATCATAATAGTTTGGCATTGTTCCTTCATCTCGGGTTTATTCATAGGTTCTCATGAATATACATCTTTACAAATCAATAACAGATAAAATTGATCACCCAACATGAATTTGAATTCAATTGATCATTCTTGACATAAAAAAAAACAACTCCAACATGAAATTCATAAAGAAATCCATAAACTTAAACTTATAAAAGAGATTCTTGGGCTTCGTGGATAAAAGGAATCCATGAATGAACACTATGCATACCTTAGTTTGTGATTTCATAAATATTGACGGAGAAACTTTCTTGGAATTAGATATTCAATGAAAACACTAGCTTGTTCTTGAGAGGTTTTTGAGAGAACAGAGTGTATTTTGGGTAAAAAGTGGTTGAATCATGTGTTAAAGGGCTTAAATAGGGGTGGAAAACTGACCATTTTAACCCTGGATGCGTCTTATAATTTCAGTAAATATTTCCTGAATTAAACCCTGGCACGACGTGGTGCTACGACACCGTGTCACAAGAATTTTACAATTTGGAAACAGAGGAATGGTGTGATGCTGAGCCAACGCGATGCCTCTTCTTTTGCGACCTAGAACTTTCGCACGACGCGGAGGTAATCGCGATAAGACACTAGAAAAGGACAATTTAGAATTTGGAACCTGGTGTGATGCGCCATAATTGCATACCCCAACTGGAATTTGCCAAATTTCATTTCCTCTTGTGGCTCAGCGCGCCACTGACTAAGATGACGCTATATTACGACGAGAACTTGAAATAGTCATAATTTCTGACCCGATTATCGGATTTGGATGAATCTTATATCAATGGAAAGCTTATTGAATTTCCCACATTAGAAAAAGTGAAAATCGTGAAAATTCCTCATGGAACAATCTTTATTAAATTTAGAATCTAATACTAAACATTTTTTAGATGAAATTATCTAGAAAAAAGTATGGGGTATTACAATATCTCCCTATTGAGAACATTCATCCTCGAATGAGCCTAACTGAGAGTGGAGAAAAGACAACTAACGTACATGCTAAACATGAATAACTGGAATATGATCTCATGACTGACATGACTGACAAGCTGAACATATAATGCTGAACATGCATATCTGATACATGTGTAACTGATTTCTGAATGCATGACTGAGTGTTCTAAAGAACTAAGTTTCTTATAATGAGAATGCATGTCTGATGCATAATTACCTAACTGAACTGATACATGAGTGCATGACTTAATATGCAATGATACTTGATACCAATTTTATAATGGGAACATGAGCATAAAACTACATTCCAAGTTTATGATGAACACTGAACATAAAACTGAGTAAGTTTAAGGAGAATTGTTACCTTGAGATTGATTTGAGTTGGAGAAGAAGAAGTAAGGATACTAGGTACGCATATCTACTTCTATTTCCCAAGTAGCTCCCTCGATGGACTAATTTTGTTAAAGAACTTCACATAGAGGGACTTCTTTGTTCCTCAATCTATGAGTCTGATAGTCTAAGATTTTGACTGAAATCTCTTCATAAGAGAAAGTATTTTGAACACTAATGCTCTGAATATGGACTACAACTGATGGGTCACATATGCACTTCTTGAGCAAATAGATATGAAATACTGGATGAAATGAGGCTAGATCTAAAGGCAATTCGATCTCAGAAGCTACCTTGCCAAATCGACTGAGAATCTTGAAGAGACAGAGATATCGGGGAATGAGTTTCCCTTTATTACCGAACTGCTTCACTCCTTTCATGGGAGAGATCTTTAGATAGAAATAGTCACCAATATCAAACTTAGGATCTTTTCTGTGAACACCTGCATAACACTTTTGTCGGTTCTTAGCATCCCGGATTATTTCTCTAATTAACTAGACTTTTTATAATACATCGAAAACTAAGTTAGGCCCTATAACTGAGGCCTCACTAATGTTGAACAAACCAATTGGAGATCTACATCTTTTACTGTAGAGAGCTTCAAATAGAGCCATTTGAATACTTAACTAATAGCTATTGTCGTATACAAACTCAAATAGAGGTAAGTGGTTATCCCAACTTCCCTTGAAATCCATTGCACACGCCCTTAGCATATCTTCTAACGTTTGAATGGTACTTTATTCTTGACCATTGGTCTAAGGAAGAAAGGCTATACTGAGATGAACTTAGGTACCTAGACCCTTTTTGAATGCTTTCCAAAAATAAGAGGTGAACTGGGTACTTCTGTCTGAGATAATGGACAATGGAACACTGTGCAATCTGACCAACTCTTTCATGTAGATTTTTGCATAATCCTCAGCTAAATAAGAGGTATGAACTGGAATGAAATGAGCTGATTTGGTTATTCTGTATATAATAACCCAGACTGAATTATGCTGATGATGAGTTCAAGGCAGACACATCACTTAGTCCATGCTCACAACTTCCCACTTCTAAGTAGGAATACTAAACTCCTACATGGACCCACTATGCTTTTGAAGCTCTATCTTATCCTGCTGACATGTAGAGCACTTAGCCACAAACTCTATAATGTCTTTCTTCATCCCACTCTACCAATAGATTTCCCACAAGTTTCGGTACATCATTGTGGCCCCTGGATGAATAAGGTATTATGCACCATATGCTTCTACACCTGGAACACAGAGACGACCCTGACAATGAAGAACACTATATCCCCGTTGAGAGAGAACCTCTATTTTTTAATCCTAGATTGACTCTTTCAACTTGAAAGGGCTGGGATATCTATCTTTATTTTCTTTCACCTCAAAAACTAGAGATGATTCAAAACTACTTTGACCCCATATATAACCCTCATCTCTATCAACAAAGTGAACGCCTAGTCTAGAAAGTTGGTGGACTTCCTGAGCTAACTTCTTCTTACTATCATCCACATCAGCAACACTACCCATAGAGAGTCTATTGAGAGAGTCAACCACTAAATTGGCCTTGACCGGATGATAGAGGACACTCATGTCATAATCATTCAAGAGCTCTAACCAACTTCTCTAACAAAGATTGAGATCTTTCTCAAAAAAGACATGTTGAAGACTCTTATGATCTGTGAACATATCTACATGAACACCGTATAAATAATGCCTCCAAATTTTTAAGGTAAATACTATGGCTGCTAACTCAAGATCATGAGTAGGATAATTCCTCCCATGTGGTTTAAGCTGTCTGGAGGCATAGGCTATGACCTTACCATGCTTCTTAAGAAGACAACCCAAACCTACCTTGGATGCATCACAATACACTATGAACCTATCTGAACCATCTGGGAGAGCTAAGACTAGAGCTGAGGTGAGTGGAGTCTTTAACTCCTAAAAACTCTTTTTGCAAGGATCTGACCGCTGAAACATGACTTTTTTCTGAGTCAATCTAGATGTAGGGGATATAATATAAAAAAATCCCTCAATAAGTCATCGGTAATGGCCATCCAAACCTGAGAAACTCTTAATATCTGATGGAGAGATAGGTCAGGGGCAATTTCTTACTGCTTTGGTCTTTTGATAATCAACTCTAATGCCATCACCAGAAATGATATGACCAAGGAATGCTACTGACCGAAGCTAAAATTTGCACTTATTGAATTTTGCAAATAGTCGATGATCTCTAAGAGTCTGAAGTACTATTCTGAGATAGTCTAAATGGTTGCGCTCTCTATGGGAATAGACCAAAATATTATCTATGAAGACTATATAGAGCATGTCCAAGTACTACTTGAACACACAGTTCATTAAGTTCATAAAAGCAGCTGGGTGTTATTAAGACCAAAGGACAAAAGTAAGAATTCAAAATGAGCATACCAAGTATGAAAAGCTATATTTAAAATGTCATATTCTCTATCTCTGAGATGATGATAGCTGGATCTGAGGTATACCTTGGAGAAATAACTGGCACCATAAAGTTGATCAAAAAATTCATCGATATATATTCTTGACCAAGACATTATTGAGTTGGTAGTAGTGTATACATATTTCGAGAGGACCGTCTTTCTTGCACATGAATAATACTGGAGCACCCCATGGGAAATGCTGGGCCTACCAAATCTCTTATCTATGTGATCCTTCAATTGTTCTTTTAGTTTTCTAAGTTCTGTTGGTGCCATTCTATATGGCGGAATAGAGATAGGCTGAGTATTTGGAAGAAAATCAATGATGAAGTCTATTTTCCTTTCAGGAGAAATTTCTGGAAGATGTTCTGGAAAGACATCTGAATATTCATTCACTACTGGGACTGATTCAAGGCTAGGAGTTTTTGAAGTAGTGTCCTTAACTCAAATAATATGATAGATATATCATGCAGATATCATTTTCCTTGCCTAAAGGTAGGAAACAAACTGGCCCCTGAAAGTGGATACACTACCCTTCCACTCAAGGACAGGTTCATTTGGGAACTGAAACTAGATTATTCTATTTCTACAGTTGACTGTCACATACCAGGAATAATGCCAATCCATACCGAGAATAACGTCAAAATTAGTCATCTCTAATTTAACTAAGTCTATTAAAGTGACTTTCTGCAATATCATAATCAGGTTGTTCCTGTATATCCACTGGGCTATGATGGTTTTACCTACTGGGGTAGAGACTGAAAAGGGATTTCCTAGAATTTCTAGACTAATTTTTAAATTGATTGCTATGTAAGGAGTAACAAAAGACAAAGAAGCTCCTGGATTTAGCAAAGTGTAAACATACACATAAAAGATCTATAACATACCAGTAACTACATTAGGAGAATTTTCCTAATCCTGTCAGGACTGAAGAGCAAGAGACAATTTGGGTGTTGCCTACTAGTAGCACTGGTGGTGGCACCCTGATGCTTTAGGTGATTAAACTGAGCTGAGGAGCAATTTTGTTGACCTTGATGACCTAGATAAGGACAGTCTCTAACTCTATGGTCTGGCTTGCCACATCCAAAACTAATACTACTGCCAACTCTATAAATACCCTGATAGTAGTTACCATAAGTCTGATAAATAGGATAGGTGCGGGCACTGTTAACACTGCCCTGGGACTTAGATTCGGCGCTTTATCTTTGTTACCCTCTCTAAACTTAGGAACTGGAGCACTGGGTGAAGAAGGAGCTGAAACTGATGACTTATGATAAATCTAAGAGAGATTGCCTTCCTCGGACTTATGCTGACTAAAATTAAAGCTACCAATCCTAGCTCTCTTATTTTGCTTGTCCTTCTACTTAACCTTTTGCTCCTCTATCTATTGAGCATGAGTCATAAGTCTCACTAAAGTCATGTCACTATTTAGCATGGCATATTTCCACTCATTACCTATGCTAAATTCACCCTTGAAACAAACTTACTCATCATTGCCCTACTATCTGCCACCGCATGAGGGGCCTATCTGGTTAACTTAGTAAACTCAAGAGAATACTCTTTCACTATCATATTTCCCAGCCTGAGGTTGATGAATTCTTGTACCATAGCTTCTCTAAGATCCAGGGGAAAGAATCTATCAAGGAATGTTGAAGCAAACTCCTCCCACACAACTGACCCTACATCATCTACCGTCTCTGAGTTCTACTTTTTGAACCAAGTATGCACCACATCCCATAATTGATATGCAGCTAGCTCATCACTCTCACTAAAAGTAACCCCCATTATTTCTATCACCTTCTGAACTTGATCTATGAATTCTTAAGGGTCCTTATTTGTCTTAGACCCAAGAAAGGATGAAGGATTCATTTGGGTAAAATATTGAATCTTGGCTGCAACTTAATTAGCCACTGGATTGGCTGGAACAATAGTTGGTTGTTTAGTTTGAGCAGGAACTAAGTTAGAACGAGTAGTGAATGCAGCTCAGAACTCACCATGAGAAATATGTTCTCCAAAAGGATCTTCGGGCTGAGGGGCTGACTGATTTTCTTTCTTCTTTTAGGAGGCATATTCTGTAGAAGAAAAGGAAAATAGATTAGACAGAGAGATTGACATGAGATTATTCTTACTGGAATGACATGAATACTGAAAGAGGGGAACTATTCCTAAAAAATCTTATAGCCTTCTGTACATAAATATAGCACACAACACACCCGTGTACAAGACTCTAGTAGATGTGGATTTTGGACTTCTTAGGACCCTATTGAACTATAGGCTCTGATACAAAGTTTGTAATGCCCCAGATCTTGTACCTGAAATGCTACACGGTGCTCATGACCCTGAAGGATCACAAGCAACCTATGATTAATATCTATATCTATACACTGCATAATTTGCCATAATAATGCAGAAACATTCATTGAAAGACTATAAGGTTCAATACTGAACATAATCTGAATAATATAACATATGTCTGGGGTAATAGAATACCCAAAACAAAATTGAAAATACCGAAGTCTTAAATATGATAGTCTGGAAAGCCTCTAACTGACTAAATTATCTATGTAAGGAGCTGATGGGATATGTCCCCAACTAACTCAAACTAATAAACTAATTAATGATATAATATATAATAATCATGTCCTTAAATAATGAGGACTCACTTCTAACTCTGACTACTAAAACTGGAATCTTTTGTTGATCCAGAGATCGTGTCTCTAAACCTATAGTATAAGACACCTTAGTGCAAATGTATCAGTTCTTTAAATGTACTAGTATGCATGCGAGGTAGGTTGAATACATGGGGTTCAAATACAACAATAATAATAACTGACTAACTATCATCATTGTTAGAATACATGCAAGGGACATAACAATTGACATTAATACTGTTATAAGATGATTACTTAATTTGAATAAAACTGATAACATAATTTGATGGAACTATCTGAGTTCCCTATCGTCTCTAATTTGACTGTATTAGACAATCCTAAATTCTAAAGAACTATTTGAGTTCTTTTACTAAGACTAATACTGAGACTATGGTAGGTAGTCATCTAACCAACGTGCCCTAAATGATACATTATAGATGAATTGAGGTCCAATCTATGCCCTGATTTGAAGGGTGTCAATACTGCGCAACTGGTAAGGACAACATGTTAGTGACCCTAATATAACAGGTAACTCTAATGAGAACAGTGGTAACCCTCATATAGCAGGATAAGCCACCTCATCTACCCTCATATAAAAGATTGTAACGCTTCAACCTATGCTGGCTATAGTTCTAGAATGCAAGAATTGATTCTATTAATCACACCCTCATATAATAGGGATTTCCCATTCTTAGGTTCGATCAGTGCTAATTTCTACTCCCATCTGAATAGACACTTAACATAATTTACTAAACTTAACATGGACTGAGTTACTAAAATCTGTTGACTGATAGAATATTACTGATATCTAAAACCTGACTGATTTCATGAGATCATGGAGATTTCCTGAGTCATAAGACTTTTTGAAGTCTAAGGATTCATAACTTGACTAAGAGTATCGTGGAAACATGACATGGCTCTAGGCACAAAACTAATATTTCTGGTACAATTACCCCCAGGACTCAATGGAAGGAAAACTGACCAAGGATAACTTACTTGAACATATAACTAACATCATAATCCATGATACATTTATAGAAACATTCCATCAAAATATGTGATAGGCATAACTTGTGCCTACATAGGGATTTCATGATATCATACTAGTTGGGCATTGTTTCTTCATCTAGGCATTTAATCAAACAAATGGTAGACATAACATATGTAGGCAACATTATACAACAATTAATCATCATGATTCATATCTAATTTCATCATCTAGAGTTTATTCTTAGGTTCACATGAATATACATCTATACAAATCAATTCCATATAAAACTGAATACCCAACATGGATTTGAATTCAATTGCTCATTCTCAACATAAACAAAACAAACCCAATATGAAATTCATAAGGAAATACATAAAATTAAACTTAGAAAAGAAATTCTTAGCCTTCATGGACGAAAAAAGTCCATGAATGAACACTATGCATACCTTAGTTAGTGATTTTATGAAGATTGATAGAGAAACTTTCTTGGAATTGGATCTTCTATAAAAACCCTAGCTTGTTCTTAAGAGGTCTTTGAGAAAGAGAGTGTATTTTGGGTAAAAAGTGGTTGAATCATGTGTTAAAAGGCTAAAATAGGGGTGGAAAATTGACCCTATAAACCCTAGACGCATTTTGTAATTTCAGTAAAATTTTCCCAAATTGACCCCCTAGTGCGATGCGGTGCTATCGCGCCGTATCACTGGAATTTAAGAATTGAAAAACTAAGGGATGGTGTGATGTGGATCCATCACGTTGCCCCTTCTTTTGCGACCTTGAACTTTGGTGCGACATGGAGGAAATCGTACTAAGACACTGAAAAAGGATAATTCTTAATTTGGGCCCTAGAGGGACGCGCCATAATCGTGGACCCCTACTGGAATTTACAAAATGTCATTTCCTCTGGTGGCACGGCATGCCATTGACTAATATGGCATTTTTTTACGATGAGAACTCAAAATAGTCATAGCTTCTAACCCGGTTATCAGATTTGGGTGAATCTTAGATTGATGGAAAGCTTATTGAATTTCCCACATGACAAAAAAGTGAAAATCAACAAAATTCCTCATGGAATAATCATCATTCAATTTATAGGCTAATACTAGATATTCTTGAGATAAAATTAGCTAGGAAAAAGTACGGGGTATTACAAATAACTTCTAGAGTATTGATTTTTGTTGCATGGTCACGCTTTGAAATACTATGTAGCCTTGAATAAAGCAATTTTACAGTGAGGGGTGTAGTGAATTTTCCTTATCCCATGTGCAATGAGATACTGGTGGTAGTGGCTATGGTAAAAGTCATTGTGACCTTTAAGGCAAAAAGTTTCAGCATAAATGATCATATCTCATGATAAGAGGTAGTGTTGCTTGAGGACAAGCAAATTCTTTAAGGTGGAGGTTTTGATGAGTGGTGATTTTACCACTCATTCTCACTCAACATTCATGTACATACCTTTATTTGAATGAATAAATGAGACATATTCAAAAGTAATTGCCCCAATATCCATTCCTTGCAGATATAGAGTTAAAAATATAGAAAGATGTGGATTGGAGCTTAAAATGATCAAAAGGTATAAGGAAAAGTGCACCTGAAGGCCTGCAATAAAAGAGCCTCAGGCCCCGTAGTCGAGATATTCTGACCGCAGCCATAGTAGTCAAAGATGGTCAGTCAACCGCAGTCATTTTAATCTATCATTGTCACAGTAGACGTAGTCATGGCCAAGTTTGTGCAGTCGTAGCTAAGCAGAAATAATCAACCCAAGGGCATACTTTAAAATACACATGGCTGATCCAAATTTTTACAAAAAGTCTCAAACCTTAGCCTCATGCATCATATTCCATCTTTCCTAATTTTTAGGTTTTAACTTTTGACTACATAGTCTCCATTTTTTAGAGAAGAAAATATACTGTAAATTTTTGGTGAAGAATATATAAGATACTTTCTAAGTGAAAGATTTGCTCAGTACCATTGTTGATATCGTAGGAGAGCCATTTTTGAAGTAAATTAACTTAAATCTTCGATAATTTATTTCATGGGAGACTATGGGTATATCTATGCTTATTTATCTTTTGAGTAGCTAAATCTCCCTCTTGGGGTTATATGTGAATAGGGGTTAAAGTGTGTGTGGGTTGTTATTATTATCATCTATTTGTTAATTCATGTTTATGTGTTTTATCATTTCTATGCTAATTTTGTTGAGATTTTATAGGTAAAAACCCAAAATAGTGAAAGCTCCAAGCTCTAGAAAGCTCAAGTCTATCTTTGAAAGAGGTGTTTTGGGTAAAGTGTAGGAATTGATATAATTCTTAAAAGAGGGATGTGGAAACCTAAGCAATGATAAATAATTATGTGTGTAGTTTGCTAAATTTTCACTATCTTAGACATAAAGGTGAATGGAGGTTGACTATACCATAGGTATCATCCTAGAAATAGGGATGACTAGATTGAGGTTTTGGTTAAAAATTTTTGATCAAACTTATCAGGTATTCGAAAGAATTAATGGGTGAAAGTTTGGTGTTTTTTTCAAATACTAGAATCAACATCCATAACCAAACCTACCCATATTTGTCTTACTAAATTGATGTTGATTGATAACACCAATATATCACTCCCTTAGTAATGTACAATCCTAAATCCGTGCATAATTATAAAACTCTAATTATTCCTAGGGCAGAAATTATTCTAGAAAAAACCCAAAAAGCAACTGTACTGTAGGAATCTCTCTCCCCAATTTTATCTTCTTATACTATTTGTTTGAATTTAACTTGTATCTATCATTTGGAATTAATTTTATCGCCACTCATATTATTCCTCGTGGATTCAACCCCAACTCCAAAGTTGGGTATATATTGACGACGACCACTTTGCACTTCATTAGGCGTGTAAGTTAAGCGTTATCACTCCCAAGCGCACAAAAAAGTATACGTGGTTTCACCAAATAATATTGTGGCCTTTTACAAAGCCGAATATTAATCCCTTAGTGACTTGTTCTAGTAACTATCCAATCCTAGTTTACTTTTAAGCCTTATCTTTTTCTTTGGAAGCCTCATATATAGTGTACTCCACTTCTTCAATTGACCTTAATTTGATCCAAGCTCCTATTCACTTTAGTTTAAACATAATTAAGATAAGGAGTTGAAAATTCAAGTAGGAGAAAGGTAAAATAGAAGACCAAAAGTGATAGTTATTGGTGTGTATAAATTGTAGTATGGTAGATAGGTAATAGAGAAATTTGTGCTAAAGAAATTTCCATTTTTAGCCCAGTCGTGTTACAATTAACATGTTATGGCCCTGCTCATCCTTAGACATCTTCCACCATAACTTAGGCAAATTGCTTAAGTTGAGGTTGGCTATCATAGGGATATATAGCGTTAAATTGGTGCAAAAAAGGGTAAAGTTAAATGATATGTACATAGAATATTCCCAACATTGTTTATGTGAATGAGCTTAATTATATGGGGAATGAAAAATGAAATGTGTGAAGGTAGATGAGAGGAATTGTTGTTATTATATGTTCATTAAATGGAAATATATTTTGTATGAAGCGCTTAAAGAAGATAGTCAGTATTACTGGCATAAATAGTTTCTACCCGTCCTTTAGCTTACATTACAACAATTAAAGACCTATTTGACCCTAAGCTTCATTATATTTATATTAATTAAGTACTACACTAAGAGAAAGCTTATGGTTCATTATATGTAACTTATGAATTCTTTAGGAGAGAGCAAAATTTAATTGTTGTACCCTATTGGTTAAAAGTAGCATTTATGTGAGTGATTATAGGTAACTCTCCTGCTGTGAGGGCACATGTATGGTTAATGTTGAGTGAAATATATGATGTATTTTATTGAACAAGGTGAATGATTTTTCTAACAAGTTGAGTCAATTCATGAGGCTAGGATGTTTTGGAGTAGTATTCTTGAAATATCAATTGCTTACATAACATGCTTAGAGGAAAAACATGCATTATGAGTAGTCATTATTGTACTATCTTGAGTCCCTTATATGTAGGATAAATATTGATACACCTCCCTATATGTTGTTTTTAGTAGAGAGTTGTTCAAGAACGAACAAGGCTTTAAGTGTGGGTGATAATCTGAGATGGATTTATGCATTTCAGTGTTGTTATCTTTGCTTGTTTCATCTTTTTTTGAGGAAAAATCTAGTTCTTAATCTGTTGATTATGAAATAAGTAAGAATATAAGTTTTTAAATATTGTATGATAAGTTTCATGATGTATCTCTAATGAGTTTGTACTTAAATTAGTCACTTAGAGTTCAATTGCAAAGACTACTAGCTTAAGCTAGGTGTCTGTCTGGTTGATTTCGATGCATTCTATAGTGAATAATGAGTTCCTAATTTTATTAGTGTGCAATTTTTTGTGGAACAATTTTTTGAAAGTTATAAAGGGTCAATTGAATAAAAAAAGAGTCAAAACAATCCGTTAAAGAACAAAGTGGGCAAGCCTAGTCTTAGCTCGAGTTTCTTGTTCATTACTTTTGATATTGTGTTGTTTATAGATCAAATACGAGGAATATGATGATTTAGGATTATTTTTAACTGTACTTTGGTGATATATGTATGTTTTAAAGGCTGTAAATTAGGTGGAAACGAACCACAAAGGCTTGGGATGGAAGACAATTGCACAACACAAAGGTGGACGTGAAATTGAAATTTCCAGTGAGCCATCGTGTTGGAGTAGCATCGAGACACCTATTTTAATTAAGAAAACAGTTTGTAACAACCCATATGTTACTTTATAATCTAACTTAATGCGACACATGCTCCAATTTCTCATCCAACGCGGCACGACCCTATTCCACACATGGCTAAACTTCATCTACTATAAATTGGACTTGTTGTGTGCATTGAATAAATTTTTGACTTCATCGGCTTTGGAGAGGGTCTTCTCAACACATCTTTTATGTTTTACATATCCTTACTTTATATTTTTAATGTATTATATCATGTATTCAATAATCTTTATTAGGGTTATGTCTATTAGTGGCTAAATGCCCCCTTTCTGGGATTAAGGCCAAGAACATGTTTACTTTTGCTTTGAATTGAGTTTGTTTGGATTGCTTATCATATTTGGTTGTTTGTTTATCCTTTTTTAGAATATAGGATACAAAACTATTGTAAAATTAATATAATGAACCTTGTGATCTCGGAACAGAGAATAAAAAGATAACATGTGGGGATGAATAGAGTACGGTTCTTATTCTTTTATGAAATAAGAAATTTGAATTAGTATTTCGTATAGGGATGTACCTAGAAGTTTAGATTGGTTCACAAGTAGGATTATAGGTCCCTTCTTATAATTGGATTATTACATTCTCGCTCAATGATGTAGTTGTTATGTCCAAGTTAGGTAGACGATTAGAGGTCGGAAGACCATGATCCTGCTATAAACCGTATGAATCAATAACTAAGATAAGAAATCTGATGAATGAAGTTCAATAGTGTTGAATTATTGTTCTTAGTTCCTTAGCCCTACGATTGCATCCATTTAATATCTAAAGTCTTTACTATTCTACATTACTTTACTTTACTTTTATTTATAAATCTCAAACACTTTTGGTTACTCTTACACTGATTAATCTCAATAGTGGAACAAAGATAGGATAGTTGTTAGAACAAGTTTCTGAGAGATCGATATTTGGCTTTGTAAAAGGACACTGTATTACTTGGTGAGACCATGTACACTTTCATGTGTGGTTGGGCTCAGCCAACATTCATCTATTCATTCATAACAACCATGGGGTTCTTACATATAGTTCCCAGTAATTTACTAGAAGACATCGTAATGTTTTTAAGTCCTTTTTCTGGTCCCTTGCCATTAGCACCTACATAAAAAAAATCATAAAACTAATACTTAAGTTATTTATGCAATCAAAAACTCAACAAATTTGAAATAAAAAACTTTCTTGTTTCAATATATTTGGTACATTACTTAGATTGATTAGTAAATGGAGAAAATGGATTATGAACTTGAATATTCTCAATCTCAAGAACCATGGAGTTCTTACATATCATTCCCAGTGCTTGACTAGAACACATGGAAGAGTTTGCAAGTACTTTTCTCCGCCCTTTCCCATTAGTACCTATAGAAAAAAATGTATTGTTGTATGAGATTTACATTTTAAGGTTAATATGATAGGTGTAATAGGACCATATAATTTCACTCCTATAAAAATACCTATTTCTTTCTTCTTTAGAAGTCAATAATGTGGTTGTTACCGATTTCAGGAAAGTTTGTTATTGTCCCGAATACTGTAGGTTATCAGTTGTGGCTCCTGAAACACTATAGTTTAGGCTGCCCAATCATCCCTGTTCAACTCAACAGCTCTATAGTATAATCTGGCCAGGACAAACATCTAAGAAATCTCATAGAGGGGTTTTCCTAAACAATGGAAGGCGATTAAAAATTAGAGTTCCTAACCAAGCTAGCTTTCGAGAATTTGTTGGAAAAGATACCAGGTTGTGACTCCTTCTGAGGATACTATATTGAAGCCTTCACTAATGCTATATACTTATTTCCTTATGTGTCCTTTACAAATTATTTGGCTTTGAGGAAGGGTATAAACATAATTAGGTTCTCTTAATTTTTAGGAAAAATATTTTAGACCATGTTTACTCATGTATAATTCCTAGTAAAATATGCTTGTTAGATAATCTGTGGAAGGTTTGTAAATAATACAGTATAAAGTGTCACTGAAACTTTTGTACAACTTGCTAAATAAATCTTATATAATTTAACCATGCTAGAATATGTCATATGCCTCATGAAAATTCTAGCAAAAGCAAGTCAACTCTTATCTTTTCAAGTATATCAATCCACTAAAGCATTTGCAAAATGGAAACAAGACATTTATGGAAGTGATAAACATACCATAGGGGGAAGCTTTTTCTATTTTCTTAATAAATCAGATAGGGAAACTTGTTTTCAGTTAAAAATTATTTGACCCATTATAATAAACCACAACTCTAATAATTTTTTTATGTTTTGGAGACCTATATTTTTACGACCTTTTCAGATTTGAGGTAGAGTCCAAGCAGGCAGTCCTCAATAGTAAGTGGGTTTGAAAAACATACTTGTTTAAACTTCATATGTTTATTTCTTAACTTGATTAGTAGATGGAGATAATGAAGTATTAACTGAAATATTCTCTTTGTCAAGAACCATAGGGTGCTTACTTTTTGCTCCCATTCATTGATTGGAAGACATGGTAAAATTTTTACGTCATTCTTCTTGTTCATTCCCAATAGCACCTGCAACAAGAAATTCATATTACTAATACTTGAGGAACTATCTTTTGTAGCACAAGGACGACCAAAAAAAAGGTAGAAGAACAAGTTGTTTTGGTGAACTGAAAACAAGCATTGGTTTTTAATATGTAATTTATATAATTAAAAATTCTAATAAATTTTGAAAAACTTACTTGTTTCAACTAGGATTTATTTCTTAATTACATCACAAGGTTGGCAATAATAACTCTCAGTTACTGTTTTTCCTTTTGTTGTCAAATATTTGAGCCCTTGTCCTCATCCCTTTCCAATTGCTCCAGGTGTGCAAAAAGTATATTTGATTGTACTCTTCATAGTTGATCCATCCTTATTTTCATTATTCATATTAAACCTTCAAAATGAGACAAAAGTAAAAAAATAGTAAGAAAACTTCTTATCTAATGAACTAAAGAATACTTAGAACATAGTCTTTGTTCTTCACAAAAACTCAAAATCTATACAAAAAGTATTATAAGATAAAATTTTAATTCTAAAAGAATAGACCTTTACAACTGTAAGTAATTATTTGAAACTTTACCTTATCAGTTCTTTTACATTTCTTTTGCGTAGGACTTTCTAAGTCATCTACAACATCTGAAGGACTTTCTAAGTCATAGACATCATTAATTTATTTCACTATCTCATAGGAATCACGAGGTAGAGTCTTCCTCACTAAATCTCAGCCTTTGTTGGAATTATCATTAACATAAAAGACTTGAGTTGCTTTATCCGCTAAAACAAAAGGTTCATTTGTTTTCAAAAATCTACTCAGATTCATACTTACATATTCATACTCATCTCTTTTTATTCATTTTATTTTTTTATACACATCAAACCAATTACACCGAAACAAAATAACTTTCTATCCAGGACAAATAGTAATTCAATCACATCTATTAAAACTCCATAGTAATCAAACATCTCACTATCTTTATCATTCTTGCTAGCTATAATAACACCAAATTTTTGAGTACTTAAAGTTCGATCATTATCTTCTGTATGAAATCTATAACAATTTATAATGTAACCATTATAATATGTTGAATATTTGGTAGAACCACGTGAAAGGGAGAGAAGATCTTCCATTAGCCAACTATTAACTGTTTTAAGCAATTGTATGATCCAAAAATAAGATTACATTAATTACATTATAATGACTAATACAATAATAAGATGTCAAATCTAATGCTTATGTGTTGCTCATATTACTCATCCTATTTTAAAAACATTTAATAAATATTTGGTCTTATTAACCATTTGAAAAGTCTTGAGCAATATCCATTTTTGCAAACACTTTACCAAAGTGAGGTTAGCCATCTATGTCATATAGAAACAATATTTCCATAAACGAAATCAGAAAAAATGATATGATACAAAAGAACTCTCCATACTCGATATATGGTAAGAATTCATAAAAATTCTTCAAAATATATATTTGTGCTTGTTCCAATTCGTTTGATTAAAGCTCATATGGATCTTCAGCTCTAAGAATTTTTCTATTTTGGAAAAAATAGATAAAACTCCATTTGAATTTTTAAACTATCATCATGATTTCATTCAGGCTGATTGAATCTCGTGCCAATTCTATGCAGATACCTTGAACATAAGGTCATACATTAATTTTCAAGGTAGCTCTCTGCAAAATAACCTTTTGGATATGCCCAATTATCAATGTGAAATTTCCAAAAATATAACTATCACTCAATTGGATACATCAACTGATAAAGAATAGTCCCATCAATCTCAAATTCCCTTGCTAAATGAATAGGCATATGGACCATGACATCCAAAGAAGGACGGAAAACCTTTTCTAACTTTCAAAGTGTAATGGGAATTTGCTATTAAATATTTTTCAACTCATCGATCCTCAACTCTTTTGATCCAAGAACACATAAAAATTAAGAGAACTCAATAAGAAGTTCACACACTTCTTTTAACAACATGCCCTGAAATGCAAGAGGAAGTATATGTTGCAAAAGAACGTGTCAATTATCATTTTTCAAACCAGATATCCTGTCTTCTTTAAAGTTCACACACTGAGAAATATTAGATGAAAATCCATCGGGGACCATTAAAAACTTCAATAAAACACATAATTTGTGCCTTTAATTTAGAGACAATGTGTAGCATGCTGTTGGAACTACGACTTCATTCTCTCTTTGAATAGTGTACAATTCTGGCCTAATGTTCATTGCTTGCTAATCTAACATAGTTTTAATTGTATCCTTGATCTTTTCTTTGACATTCATGAATTCCCCCAAAAAACTTTAACATAATTTTTTTTTGAATATGCATAACATCCCAATTATGTCCTAACAAGAGATATTTCTAATAAGAAATTCTAAAAAGGATACTCTTCTTATTCCAATTATAGTTTCAATTTTCTTGTAATATCTTCCACATATTCATAGGATCCTTTGTTAATGGTTTCCCTTCAAGATCCTACACTTGAATGAGTATCTCAATTCTAAATCACATTTTTAGGTTTATGCCTTTTCTCTATTGTACAATAAAATGACTTATTTTCATTCCTCCATCTATGTATCAAAGGAAGTTAATGTCAATGTCCCATAAAGAATTCCTTCTTAAAATTAGTCAACAAAATTGAGGAATTTCTTTTTTTTAAAAGATGGAAATTGCTTTTTATTTTTGTACACCATCTAGAGAAATTAACATATGCTTGAAAGACATTGATAGTCAATAAAAAAGAAGCATACAACTTAAATTTTTTTTCTAGTTGATGCATCAAAAGTTTCAATACCAACTTCCTACAACTTTTTTAATTCCTCAATTAAAGGTTGAAGATATGTAACAGTTGCATCTCAAAGACTATATAGACCAGGAATAAGCATTGACAAAATAAAAACTTCCTGTTTCATGCACAACAAAGGTGGTAAATTATAAGGAATAAGAACCACACTCCAAATGCTATATGAGATTTTGGAATTTTAAAATTCTTGGAGTCCATCACTAATAAGTCCAAATCGAATGTCTTGAGGATCAACTAGAAATGAAGGATATAGTTCATCATACGACTTCAATGCCATAAAATACGCTGGGTGTCTCATTATTCCAACATCAATTCTTTCATCCTTATGCCATGAAAATATCGATAATAAAAATAAAGTTTACAAAGTGGGTTGAGGTTAATATAATTATCTAGCCAAAATTGCATCAACTAACATAATGCCATGTCCCTTATTCCACACATTTATACCATGCTCCAGTTCATTCCCAAAACATAAATTTAAAGCATGAATAATCAATTTAGAACATGGGACAAAGAATTTAATCAATGAAAAAAAATCCAAAAAACCCCTCAACCTAATTTCAAAACCCACAATTAAATCACATGAAGTTCCATTCAATTAATTCCGCAATGTAAAATTTTAGTTAGGGAAAGAGAAACATGCTCAAAATAAATAAAACATTAAAGTCACTTCAATGTTTGGATCCCACATAATGAATTCACTATAAAATTCTTGAATGTTCTTGGGTTTTGAGTTTGAGAGAGAAAGAAAATGATTTGATCTTTGAAAACTTAAGGAAATGAGGTTATTTTATTTTTAAGGACGTTTGAGGGGTAAAAAGATAAAAATCCTCTTTCCCCAACTGAATTAAAAATTACACGAATTTAAAATAGTGGTGTTGCACGCTAATATCATGGAGGTTAGCCTTCGTTCCCTGTAAATATTATGGAGGATAACCTCCTTGACATAACCTTATCATGGAGGCTTAATACTTCAAAGTTCTAAAATGATCCCGACCCCTTCTACAGAATATAAAACTTTCCCAAAACATTGTTTAACCTTTCTTAAATACAATTCAAGTTAAAAAATGACATTACGCACACGGGGGGATAAAAAATAAAATGATTAAACTTTTAAAGGGATGCAAAAGACAAATGAAATTTTCTAAATTAGTGATTTACAATTTTGAAAAGCTCCCACAAGATGCTATGCTATCAAAATCATAATTTACACATCAATAGGAGAAAAATGGTACCCATATTGCATTTTTATGCTTTAGGTCTAAAATTATGTAAAATCCTATATGGTACCCTTTTTAAAATTCACTCTTTAAAAACTATCAACATGTCCCTCTATGATCAAGGAATGTTAATCCTTGAGAAAGGCAAAATTTTAAGCTCAAATAGTGCTAAAATGAACCTAACAATAGTCTAGGAATTTTGGTAAATAATTGACAAATTAAAAATGAATTTAATGAAATCTTACAAATATTTTGATGAATAAAAGAGAAATCTAAGCTCACAAACACACTAAAATTACCCAATAAATGCTCCCCTAATTTTCTAGATGATCTAGGTTTCAAAGCTCGTAAATATATGTAGAAATAGGGGTAATAGGTCATTTAATCCCACCTATGTTCCACTTAGAGGACATTTGTCCTCTTAAGTGGTACGCGCCTAGTTTGTGTCCTTTACCTAAGGAAAGCAACAACTGCTTAAATAGCTCTCGAATAAGTGGATGGGGCTCCATTTAAGAGACCCTTAGTTGGTAAGTCTTGTCCCTTATTAGAACTGTTATTTGCTTAAGCGGCCTTTGCATAAGATACCCCAGTGTATCTTAATAAGATGTACTAGTTGAGTTATATAATAGTTGTGGGCTTAGAAAATTCCAAGTCTCCACCGACCCTTCAAAATTTATCTAGAATACCATGAACGCAAAGAAATTATGGTACCTATAAAATTTGACATTCCAAACTCAATGGCTTAATCAAAATACCCATCTGAGTTTGTTTCTATGAAAACAAGGCCCTAGGACCAATGGCAATTTTAATTAATTTTATTTCAATAACCCAAAATGAGTCTCAAATCCTTCCGACCAAAATAAAATATCCCCCTAGCATAAAATTAATGTGTCACAGCTGATGGACTTGACAATATTGGTATATGAGGTCAGTTGATAAAATTTTTTGATTGATAGCCAAGAAAACTATGTGAAGATTTCAAAATAGAGACTTAGCTCTAAAAATATAAACTACTTGATAATCAAATTATCAGATCCACTAAGTCATAAATAAGTTAGGATTGCCATAGAAATACACTGAAAGATAAAAAATACATAGAAATACAAAAAATTACCTTGAGGGTCATTATAGTAACTGAAAGATTAAGGAATCTACTTGGTAGTTTGATGAAAATATGAAGGTTAGATATCCTTTTCTATTTTTGAACCCAAATTATTTGTTGCGACCTCTTAGTTAATTTTCTGTATTTTCTTTTATTTTTACCATAAGATCTTCCCAATAGCTACACCAAGTCATTTAAAACTTACTGAGATTGAAAGTTTGGTTACTGGGTAGTTTATTTGTTGTTTAGAGCCAATTCCCTATTTTGAAGTCTTCGTTGATTCAAATATGCTACTAAGTAAAAAATTTAGTAAAGCAATATCGTGTGCTAAATCTAATATTCTGACAGCTTTATAATATTGATTTTAGGCTAGGTGGACATTTGGTTTAGGAAAAGAGGCACCTAGGCTTTTTGAGCTATTAGTTGGAAGTTATAAAAATCGCAAGTTAGGTGTAGGACCCAATTCTTATCAAAATGACATTAGATGGAAATTTGTTAGTGTTATTGAGACTGGATTATTGAATTTGATAGGTTAGCATAGTCCATTTATATATTCGAGATTTTGGATAAAGCATGAGGAATTGGTAGAGACTATAAAATTTCTAAGTCTCAGGTATTGCTGGTGCACTAGTGATTGTGGTCTGTGTGTCACATTCGCAATATAGTTTCCAACCCATGAGTATTGCAAAAGTGACATTTAGGTGTCGAAAAAATGACTTCCTTAGATGTCAATAGATGTCGCGATCATGACTGACAAGTTACATATGCCACTCCCAGACACTTGGAGTAGAAAGTGCTTTTTATAGAGTGGCACATTGTAGAAGCTTCTCAAAAGGGAAAATTAGTAATTTAGCAGATTGTTTGAGCTTTCTTTCACATAAAGGTGGGCTAGCTTATTTCGTCCATATAAATTTATCTAATTCATAGTATATTTATAATATTGTTTTATATTTGGGATAAGTTTTAAGTATTTATGATGTGATTTGAAATACTTGGGTTAGTTGGACCATTTAGGCTAATTAAAAATCATAATTTATGAATATTTGGCTTTGTTTTTCATGCTTTAGGTAAAAAGTCTTTATCTTAGGATTGATTTCCCCTTAGTTAACATGTAAAAGTGGATTTAGATGCCTTTGCCTAGTACGAGGTAAAATTTGACTGGTAATAGATTTTTGGGATTTAGAAGTGGGATCTTCAACACACCATAGGCCAAGATTCGTTTTGATGTTTGCAACCTTTCATATGTTTCTTATACAACATGAAAATACTTACTAAGGTAATATTGAGTAGATTTGGCACTTGATGGTAATGATTAGTTGGTATTGGAAGCTGATTCTTATTTGTATTATGATAATTATATATATATACAAGTTTGATTCTGGCTATTGACTATTTGATGAATGAACAAGAAAATTTTTAAAGTGGGCTTAAAAGAAAATATTTAGTTCATCGAGAAGGCATGCGTCCTCATGAATAACCCTCAAAACCTAAGTTTTGTAGACATACCGATGTCGTACCTTAATTGGACAATGGTTGGTGTCCTTAACCTAATGACAAAAATGGTTCTTTAGTTATTGGTGAATTTATCCTAATTACTATACTTATGAAAATTACAGACTGCATCATTTTTAGGGGTATCGGTCTCATATATCCCGTGGGATTTGTGATGTTAGTGAAAAGCTACATTATTCAGAACTAAGTTTTCAATGGTCAGGTCTTTATTTTTTGCATCCCTTGCTCCATAAATTTCTATTATGAATGATTAAATGACTTTTATGACATGCTTTATATAGTGTTTTGTCACCTTTCCCTGGGTTACAATCCATTACTCATAGTATTGACCATCTCTGGGTGCCATATTATTTTATGATGTAGCTTAAGACACTTTCCAGTGGTTCTGTACAACATAGGACCTTTTTACTTTCTCATGGGACAATAGGTGGTAAGTGGTGATCCCTCCATATTATCAAAGTCATTTGGTCTTTTTAGTGATTTTTTTATTTTCTCTCATTTTACGGTATTGTCGGTGACATAATTTTACTTAGGTGTTTTCATTCATAATGTAAGAAGATTTGTAGACTAGGTTTGGCAAATGTTTTTATGTCATATTTCAGTACATGGATTTTGAATTTTCATTTTAGTTAAACTCCATGCTTTAGAAGTCTATTTCAACCATCCATAGAAACACAGGTACTGACCATGTCTCAGGGAGGAATTGGTGTCTAAAATAGGGAGTACCCCACTCTTAATGATTTTTTGCTCTTGCCCTTCAATCCAATCATACTCTTTTTTTGGCTTTAACTTGGCATGACTTACTCAGGAGGGTTGTATAGTGAGTTGTTTTTCTCTAAAACATCATTGTCTTTCCAAGGGACACCCACTTGGTTGCAGAACTCTTTAATTAGGAAGTTTAAGAAGAGGTCCATTAGAAACCTTTTTCAAGTATAAAAATATAGCCACTCATCATGGATCTGAACCCCAACATCTATTTCAATCTCAACCCTAACACATGGAACAACCATTGTTTTTGGTGGATCACCACTTTGTAATATTTCTCGAATTATAGATTAAGTAAGACACCTCTTGCAACCAAATCTAAGCCTCATGTAAGAAGTAAGAGGATTTTTCTTATTTTCACAACTAGAGTTTTCCTATAGCAACCCCAAATTATTTAAGGCTTGTAGGGAATAGTAGTCTGGTTACCTGGTAGCTCATATCGTTTATAAATCGAATTCCTTATTTAGAAGTTTTCATTAGTTCATATTGGCCATCGGGTTGAAACTTCTGTCAAATGACCTCATAAGCAAATTTTTACTATCGCAACAGCTCTAGAATGTAAATTTTAGGCTAGGTGCACCTATGGTTCGGTTCTCGAGTGAAATACTATCCAAATTTCAAATATTTTATTTTTGGCCCTCTTATCTTCAAAATGTCAAATTTTGACAGTAAATTGTGCTTAGGCATGTGAATGCGGTATCCCGAGAGTGTTTTTAAATTTTTGGATTCGGTTCGAGGTGATTTTTTATAATGGAGACAATGAGGCTCTGCAATATCCCCGTGTCATAGAGGATAACCTCCACAATATGGTCCAGGACACGGAGTATAATATCCACATTAAGGTTTGTATGATAGAGATTAGCTCAGCAATAAAGTCCGTGCCACACCCCTATGAAAAAAAATTGGAGCAGTTTTGTTTTATTTACGTGGGATTAAGTATATTATGGCTTTTTCACCTATGAACCACCCTTAGGCAATATATATACTAACTTTTTCAGTTTCAAGAGATTAAAAATCCCTAATTCAACTCTAAAACTCAAAACCCATAAGAACACAAGGATTTCATCATACGTTCATCTTCTAGGTTGTAGGTTCCAAAATACATTCTAATTCACCCATGTCTAAGGCATGTAACTCTTTCTCTATACCTATATTTTTTAAATAACATGGAAATTCATTCATTATTCGTGGTTTTGATGTTGGGTTTTGACCTATGGGTTGAGCATTTTGGATATATATTATTTATATATTTTTTCATGGTTTCTACGGGTTAATTATGAATAAATTGTTGGATTGTACACTAATTAGGGTTTATAAAAATGGTAAATAAATTTTAGGGGTTTATTGGGTTCCCCAAATAATTGGTTTTGGTATGGATATTGACTTCCAGTTGCATTAAGGAGATTTCTAGAGAGGTATTGGATGTCTCGAGAGGTCGATCTAGCAAACATTGAGGAGACTGGTGGTGGAACAAAGTGGTCAAGAGAAAGGTGGAGTCTAAGAAAGTGGCTTATGCTATGTTTGTTGGGGGCAAGGATGATGAGGAAAGATAGAAGAACAAGGATGAGTATAAGGTTGAAAGAAGAGAGGCTAAGTTAGCGGTTACGATGGCTAAGATAATAGCTTTTGAGAGTTTGTATGCAGCTTTAGAGAAGAAAGTCGAAGATAAGAAGTTGTACAAGATGGCTAAGGCTAGGGAGCAGAGGGTTCATGAACTTGACCAAGTAAAGTGCATCAAAAGAGAGAATGGTATAGTATTGGTTGAGGATGCCCTCATTAGGGAGATGTGGCTGTCGTCTTTTCATAAACTTTTGAATGAAGAGGGGGACAAAGGTTCTATGTTGAGAGACTTAAAGATATCTAAGAAGGGTCGCAATTATAGTTATTATAGGTGTATCGAGGTTGATGAGGTCAAGAAAGTTATTTGCAGGATGCGACGGGGTAGGGCGATGGGGCTAGATGAGATTCTAGTAGACTTTTAGAAGAGTACTAGAGGGGTAGGTCTTGAGTAGTTGACAAGGCTGTTTAACATTTTTAGAGCTGGTAAGATTCCTGAAGCATGGAGGTTGAGCACAATGATTCCAGTGTATAAGAACAAGGGAGATATTTAGAGTTGTAACAACTATAGAGTTATTAAGTTGTTGATTCATACTATAAAAGTTTGAGAAAGGGTGGTAGAGTTGAGGATGAGAAGGATCGTGATGATCTCTACGAATCAGTTTGGTTTCTTGCCTAGTCGCTTGACCACTGAGGCCATTAACCTTGTAAGGATATTAGTGGTGTAGTTTTAAGAGAGGAAGAAGGACTTGCACATGGTATTTATTGATCTAGAGAAGGCTTATAACAGAGTTCCCAGGGAGATTTTGTGGAGGCACTTGGAGGCTAGAGGGGTACCCATGGCGTACATTTGGTTGATTTAGGATATGTATGATGGTGCGAAGAATTGTGTAAGGATGGTAGGTGAAGATTCAGAGAACTTTATAGTTTTGATAAGGTTGCACCATGGATCGACTCTTAGCCAATTTCTATTTTCCTTGGTGATGGATATTTTGACGCAACATATTCAAGAAAAGGTGACTTGGTGTATGTTATTTCCAGATGATGTGGTTCTGATTAACGAGACTTGGGGTGGATGTAATGATAAATTAGAGGTTTGGAGACAAATGCTGGAATCTAAAGGTTTTCGGTTAAGTATAATAAAGACGGAGTACTTGGAGTATAAGTTCAGTAATTTGTCATAAGAAGATGGAGTGGTTGTGAAGCTAGACTCTCAGGTCATCCAGAAGAGGGATAGTTTTAAGTATCTGGGTCTATAATTCAGGGTAATGGTGAGACTGATTAGGATGTCACGCATCATATTGGGTAGGGTGGTTGAAGTGGAGGCTTACTTTGGGAGTCTTTTGTGATAAGAAGGTGCCCCCAAGGCTTAAAGTTAAGTTCTACAAAGTGGTACTCCAAACGGTATGTTGTATGGAGTGGAGTGTTGGCTAGTTAAGAACTCCTATATGCAAAAGGTGATGGTGGCGGAGATGCAAATATTGCAATGGATGTATGGAGATACCAGGAAAGATAGGGTGAGAAATAAGATTATTTAAGAGAAGGTGGGAGTTACCTCAGTGTACGATAAGTTGTGAGAAGTGAGGCTATGTTGGTTCGGGCATTTAATGAGAAGGGGACTTGATGCTCCAGTGTGGAGGTATGAGAATCTGGCTATGGATGGTTTTAGGTGGCCCAGAGGTAGATCGAAAAAATATTAGAGAGAGGTGATTAGGCATGATATGGAGCAATTACAGCTTACAAAGGACATGACCCTTGATAAAAAGGTGTAAAGGATGCGGATTAAGGTAGAGATTTAGGGGGTGGAAGCGCAATGGTAGTAATAGGGGAGTTCTCCTTTGGGTCTAGAGTTTCTTGTTTGTAGTGATAGGGCTGTAGTTTTTGGGGTTAGTGGTGTTGGCTTTTTTGCATCCTGTAGTAGTTTATTATGTTATTATCTTGTGTTTGATATACTGTTAGTTTGTTTTGTGTACCATACTAGTTTGTATCCACTTACTTTTTGTATTAGTTATACTATCATTGGTCCTAAGCTGGTGGTCTATTAGAAATAGCCTCTCTACTTTTCTAGAGGTAGTGGTATGGTTTGTGTACACTCTACCTTCCCAAGACCCCACTAGGTGGGAATACACTGGGTATGTTGTTGTTGTTGTTGGTATGGATATTGACAATAACCTTAGGCCACTTTGTTGATTGGTTTGGAATTTTAATTATCATTTGGTTTGGCTATTGTCTTAAAAATTAATGCATTCCATAAATGGAAAAATTGTTAAGGTTGGTTTTGAAAAGCATGTATGGTACAAAGGAATAGATTTTTGTAATGGATTCGGGGGTACAAAAGAATCTCATAAGGGTTTACTAATGACATTTCTTGCAAGCTGTGGACGATATGACGACACCAAATAATGATGCCTAAATGGTTGACTACTTAATGTAATGGTTGGGTTATGTATTAAATATTTTAATAGCGGCTTAAATAGAGTTGCATAGTAAGGTTGTGTAGGTGGATGTCATAGACAGACTGATATTGGAAAATCATGTTAATAAATTAGAGGATTTATCTTGGTGACTGTGTGCATCATTCACACTTGATATATTTTGGAACGACTAGTTTCCATGCAGGCTCTAGCTTTTCCTTAGGTTTTCTCCAGTTTATGCAGTTAACACGCACTGGGCCCCTTCAGCAGGGAAAGCTGATGCATATACCCCGTGGGTGCCAGTTTAGGATGGTCAAGCTATAAAGTTTAGGTTAAGATCTTAAGGTTCATGCTACAACCCATTCCCTTTTCCTATACAAGATATACATACATATATATATATATATATATATTTATTGCATATGATATTGTGTAATGTTTTAATGGTTTATAGATTATGGTTTATGGATTTATTGTATTCTATATCCATGTGTTACATACTAGAACTCCAAACATTAACTGTCTTCAGATGTTATATCCTCATGCAATGTAGGAACTGATCATACATTTATTCCTCTTGCATAGTGACTAAGTGATTTGGGGACGAACCCAGAGTCAGACTGATGTGGTGAGCTCCATCCTAAGGAAGACCCCATTTTATGCTTTGGGTTTCTTTGTGTATTGACTCTTACTTTTGGATTTATTATTGCTATGCTTAGGGAGTGTACCAATTAGACTATCATTTTTTTGTTAGAGGCTCTGTTTGACTTTACTGTAGATGTGGGTATTATTGTTAGTTATCAATACTAGTCTATTAGATGTTCTTAGATATTTATTTATCATAGATTCATTGAGTTTCTTATCATATCTTATTTTATGTTAGAAGTCATCCACTGTTAGGTGTACTTGATTTTTTTGGGTTAGGCCAAGGGGCATTCTTTGGTCCTCGGTGGACTTGTGATGCCTATCATAGCCAGGCCCTAGTCTATATCAAGACAAAGTTGGTATCAGAGCCTAGGTTTATGGTAAACCGGGTATCCACAAAGTCATGTAAAGTACGGTCTCTTTATGGTTGTGTAGCATACCACACTTATAAGGGAGTGGCTATGAGACATTTAGAAATGTTTACCTTACTTGTTTTCTTATTATCAGGCTGCAGAGTCTAAGGTCTTGTGTTTCTCTAACTCCCATTTATGGCCTTTCACATTATGCCTCCTAGATGATCTAAAGCTAATAGAAATGCATATGTCCCACTTGAGGATGATATGGGAGGATCTCATTTGACTTATGAGGTACAGACCGAGTCAAGGGTCGTTGCTTCTAATTAACCCCATAGATTTCTACGTATCTTCACTGATCCTTCTTGAGCTGGTGGCACCCATACTTAGTTATATCTGGGATTTAGTAATGCTGAGTTTCACTAATCCATTCATTTATTTGCCTAGTTGGTGACATCTCAGTCACATTAGATGGGTTTAGCTGGTACTATTGGGAGTTCATTTGAGGCCTCTAGAGTTGGCCATTTTTTTAGACTGAGCTCTCCAACTTTCATAGGTAATAAGGTTGAAAAGGATTCTCAAGGTTTTATTGATAAGATGAACATTATCTTAAATGTTGTGCATTCTACTAATGTGAATAGTATGGAATTCGCTTCTTAAAAGTTTAATGATATAGTGTACCAATTGTATAATAGTTGGTGTAGTCCAGGGACGATGATGATGAGGTGGCATTATGGGCTGACTTTTATTGTGCGTTTCTAGATAACTTCTTTCTTCAAAAGTTGAGGGGGGCGAAGGCTGAGGAGTTTATGAACTTGAGCCAAGGAAGTATCATTGAGAATGAGTATGTTGTGATTTTTCACCAATTGTCCCTTTATGCTTTGAAGTTGGTGTCATCTACAAGTTCTCGGATAAGGAAATTGGCTTTTGGATTCTCTTGTGATTTGGCATCGAAATGAAAGGCTTCTCTACTGAACAAGGACATGGATAGGTAAAGGAAAAGCAAGTAGAGGTAGGGAAGATGTAGAGTAAGAAGTTTTTGTTTGTTTAATTTGTAATTTGATGGATAATTTAAGTCAATCCAAAGAGAATGGACCAGCCCATCAAAACAAACAAAAATACAATCATGATCCAACATATCTAATGGATCGGCCCAAAAAAATAAACCCAACCCTCATGTGAAACAAATCTAGAACTGGTAGGGTTGCTAATTTAAGCAATGTTCATCTCCATTTCCATTTTCTCTTCCACCACCTCCATCATGTTTGTTTGAAAATCTTCACTTTGTGTTGCTTCTACTATGGGTGATTAACACTATACCTTTTTTACAAAAGATACAGTTTGTTTCAAGCTTGCAAGCGTAAGTTTCTGTTTCAAGCTTGCAAGCGTAAGTTCCCTCTTTTACTTTCAATTTTTTAGCTAACAATAGATCATCTTTCACTACCTGATTATTTTCCAACTTCTTTTCCTGCTAAGTTCTTTAAATAAATGGTGTACGACATGATTTTGGTTGCTAAAATAATGGGTCTCACCCACTAATAGTTGATATTGCATCTACGTAACATACCTTTATTTTTGTGTCTAAAATTAGATACTGATTTCACCAATAACTGTGTTTTTTTTGCTTTGTAGTTATGGAAGGGATGGAGATTTTGAGATGCTCGAACCCACGGGTAATTGTCTACACCAATTTCTTTGATCTCATGCATTGAAGATCTGACTTTGTAGCCCCTATATTTACTGGGAATCCATTTTTCTTGGCTGGTGTAGATAGGCTAAGTAGCATTTCCTTCTTCTTGTATAGCTTTACTGGTTGTAAATACGTAGTATGTGAACTGCCTTTCATTAGCCTTACCAATCATACTACCTCTTGATAATGCTACCCTTAGATATGGACATTGCTATTTATCGCTATTCAAAATCTTCCTCGCTGCACTTGGTAGATGATTTAAAGATATGCATGTGAATTTCTATTCCAATGCAGTGTTGGCTAGATAATTTTCTAATTGGTTACCCTCTCTATATATGTGTTGTATCATCACCTGCTTTGTTGATAGTAGCTGCTATATGCAACTAATTTTGGCTGCAATATGCCATGGTATATCCCATTGCCTTCTCATCAATTTTTGCATAAGTAATGAGTTTGTCTGAATGATCACCTTCCCCTTCCTTGATTTGTTGCAATGTCTTGTTTCCTGTAGAATAGCCATAACCTCTATCTCCATGCAGTTAGTGCCCTCTATAGATTCTCCTTGTGCATGTATTAGGTCTCCATATGTGTCCCTTAAAAAAGGCCCATGAGCTACTCCCCGAATTTCCTTTTGATACCCTATCAGTATTAGACTAAACCTAACCTCTCTTTTGTAATTCTATTAAAACTAGTATAACTATTATTCTAGGCTTCATCTGATTAAGCTACTTCAAGATTTCTGGCCATTCAAATGGAAATTTCACTACTGGCTTTCTATCTTTTAGAAATATTCTTAGTTGCCTAGTTACATTAAAAATCAGTCTTTGCATTGTTACTTCTATTTCTTCATGTTTTAGAGTATTTCATCACCTCCATAGCTTCCACATTATATCCCCAGAATTGCTCTGAAATATACTTTCTCCCTTGTGTTCACTGGTGCTTCCCACTATGCGTAGATAATATTTGATAAGCTCATTCCTTGGTTGTTAATACCTACAAAAGAAGAGAAGTAGGACCAAGTCTTGTTGGAAATATAAGATCTCAGTAGCAAATGAGACATAGTCTCTTAGGTTGGGTTTTGGTAGCACCAACATTTGGAAGGTCCCTCTATTCCCTATCTTCTAGTAGTAGCATCAACTGCAATTTTACCTTTCCGCATTCTCCACATGTAAAACACTATCTTGAATGGTAGACCTTTTATCCATAGATACTTATAAAATTCATTGGGATTTTCTCTGTACCTCAAATACTGCCAAGCAGTTCTGGCACTAAATTTCGCTTTTGAATCTAACTGCATATTTTTCTATCACTTTGAGTTGACTGCTGAGGTGGTGTAACCTTCTTTTTTATATGTTTCATTATATCTTCTGTAAACAACTCTGTTAACAAATCTTCATTCCATTTTCCATTTAGAGCCAACTCCTTAACCTGCTTGTTGCTATCATCCCGTTCTTTGCTTTCATGTATGACATAGTAGAGATCACCGATATCACTACAGTTTTCATTCCAAATATATGTATCCCCTACTTTTAGAATACATGTTATAAGATGATCTGTGAGATCTTTAACTTGCAACATCTTTTTCCATACTTTGGAACCCCCTCCTGTCTTCCCTATAACATCTTTAGGATAGTATTTCTTGCAGTATTTATTCATTATGTTCTCACTCCATATCGATTTCTTGGTCTTGAAGTTCTACCATATCTTACAAAACAAAGTTATGGATACATCTTGCAAAATCCTAAATCCCAGTCCCTCTTCCCATTCTGGTAGGCACAATATGGACCAAGCTACTCAATGTCTACCCCTTCCTTCTATAGTACTACTCAAGAAAAACTTAGCAAAACTTTTATGAATTGTAATTTAGACATTCTTTGGAGGATTCATCACTAATATATAGTGAATGGGTATACTTTGTAAAATTTGTGTAATCAAAACAACTCTTCCCCTTAAAGTTAACAATTTACCTTTACAACCTTTAAACTTGTTGCTAATTCTATTAATAAGCTATTGGTAATACACTTTCTTCCTCATGTAGAATACTGAACATCCTAAGAAGTTGAATGGGAAATGACGCCTCAAAATGCCTGTAAAAACTTCAGCCATAACTACTACATCATTAGAAATACTTCTATGCAAATAAAAAGCAATCTTCTCCTTGTTTACCTTATGACCAGATACCTCCTCATATTTCTCCTATGTATTCATCTTTACACATAATGTTCATATCATCTGCAAAAGTAAGATGATTGATTTTTCGACTTCCTCTATGTATGCCAAATAACTTGAATTCTTTTCTCTGCATCAACTTCTTTAAGCTTCTAGACAATACTTCAGCTACAATGATGAACAATGTAGGTGACAGTAGATGTCCTTGCTTAAGACCCCTTGATGATTTAAAGAAACCATTAGATGGTCCATTCATTCGTACATAATACTAATTATTAGATAGTAATCTGAATATCATGTCAATGATTTCTTCAGGAAAACCTATCTTCATTAGAACTTTAATCAAAAATAGCCACTCACCTCTATCATAGCTATACTTCTCTCTTAAACAAAGCTTGCCTGCTCTTCAAAAACAATGTCTAGTAGGGTACTCTTGATCCTCTCATGAATGATTCTGGAGAATATTTTATTAATGAAATTGCTAAGTGAAATAAGTCTCAAATCTTTGGTAAAAGCACAACATTAGTATGTGTGATAAACTTGGGGAGCTCATACCGACAAAAGAATGCTATTATCATCTGATATAAATTTTTTCATAATATATTACGAGTATCCTGAAAGATAGCACCAGTCATACCATTAGGACTATATGTACTATTTCTATTCAAGACCATGACTGCCTTTTTCAATTCTTCAATAGTTTGGATTCTCTTTAATTTCATATTCTGATCACCTGTCACTATATTAGGCAGAGTATCCTCTTGTTTTTTAAACTTCTATAGATAAAAATTAGTTGTAGCCTCTATAATTTTATCTTGAATTTGCAGCTATTCACCCTAATCATTCTGAATTATCTGAACCTTGAGTATTGATCTTCTTCCTTTAACTACTGTATGAAAGAATTTTGTGCTTTTTTCTTCATCCTTGAACTATTCAAATACTACCTTCTATCTCCAAAAGTCCTATTCTCTTTGAAGTTCCATATCTAGCTCCACTTGTGCTTTGAATAAGTTAGACCTATTCAGTCCAGTACGATTCTCTTCAAACTCTTGTTTCCTTTCCTTGATCACCTCTTCTAGAGTAGTTATCTCTAGAGAAGTATTTCCAAAAATTTTATTACTAAAGTGAGTTAATACAGCTTTTTTGTTCTTCAACTTTTGATGGAAGATGATAAAAGGGCTCTGTTCTATATTAGCACTCTAGTTATGTCTAATTACTTCCAAACAATATTCTTTTTTTAGACAGAAGTTAAGAAATCAAAATGGTTTAATCAGATATTTTTATTGTGTACTACTGTGAAATAACATTGGTGCATGGTCTGAGCCACTTCTTACTAGGTTTTCCACCTTAATAATAGGAAATATTCCCTGCAACCTATCATTTACAAAGATCCTTATCAAGTCTTTTGAATATTCATTCACCATCAATTCTTCCATTCTACCATTTGTATGTTCTACCCTAGAATGTTGCCTCCTCTAAATTATATATGTTAATGCATTGATAAAAATCATCTGTCTCTTCTAATGTGACTATCAAACCTCCTAATCTCTCCCATTAGCCAAGGTTCCTGACTTATTATTGCTATTTTTAAGACTTTCCCACAACCTTAACCTCTCATTATGGATGCACTTTGAGTACACTAGAGTCACCATTACTGTCACTCCAGCTCGCTAATTTTATAACTTTAGAGTAAGTTGTTGTTCTTTATGTTTAATAACACTACAAGTCATAGTTGAATCCATAAAGGCCCAAATTTTTCTTGATGTTCTTGCAATTGCCTGCTGCGTCGCAAGTTTTCTTTGATACTCTTCTACATTCTAACTTTCCTGCACTTTTCATGTTGCATCCCAAGTCTTCTACAACAATTCTTAAGTTGTATAAAGGATTCGAGCCATTATGTTAAAAGGACTCATCACATGCTGACTGGAAGCTACGAGCTGACTGAATATGGTATATACGCTACAACTTGTGCCTATATTATGAGACAATGTAGCACATAGGCATATATGTGGATCAGTACTATGAGGATATACTGAGTATATGGGGACGTATGCATTTACATAAGCAATATCATTAATCTTTATAAAATCTTGCTTGCAAATATGAATGGTTCACATGTCTTGAATAAGTTTGATACATAAATCTGATAAATCATGAATAATGTGACATGTAGTATAAATCTCGTGATTCATTATGATTAACTAAAAAATTTGTATTCTCCTTTTATTCTCAAAACTTGTAAGCTAAAGGAATCTTTAAACAATGTTTTCTGAACTATTGCTTTCATCTAGAGGAGAAAGGAATTTCTTGGAAACTCAAGGATTTAGATGTAGAAACTTCAAGACATGGGAAAACCTCTAGACTCTTATGAACTTGGGAGTTTCTTCTAATCGACATAAACCATGTGAGCTACATGGAGTCCAACGTCTCGCCCACGTTTGGGACAACTGTTTTAGCCTTTCCATCAGAATAGAACCTCAACTATAATGATAACTATCTTGACCTTAGGCCCACAAATATCAATCCTACTGGGGTGTGTAGTTCTGGGGAAGTGGGATGCGCTAAACCCACACTACCCGCTCAGTGCTAAATACTGCTCTTGTATTCAAGCTCAAAATTTTTAGGAAATACACCTTAAAATAACTGAAGGGTCTATAGTGAAGACCATATTATAATAGTCTTAGATTTAAATCATAAAGACTGAATAATATATATTCCTTTCTTAACTCAGGCTTGAAAGTAATCTTTCTTTAAAATCAAAGTACTTGTTTATTGAATCATACTGAACAATATAATCTTCAAGAAATATCAATACTCATACTTGGTTTAAAACTTATACTCATGCCCAAATAATCTTAGTTTCATAATAAAGCTTAAATCATGACATGAATCTCGGAAACATTAAATCAATACGGGGATGTGCAACTCATTGCATAATTTCTCAACTCGTGTCATAAAATAGTGAAATAATTATGCAAATCAAGATTTGAACAACTTGTAATCTCATAATCTAAAAATAAAGTAATTTGAGTGTAAGCCCAATTGCAAAAATATGAAATTCTTTAACAAAAAATGATAATTTGCGCACAAGAAGAAAAGAAGTGCTCTTGTTCAAACCGTACATACCTTACATTGATAAACTTGGATGAACACCTTGCGTGAGAAACTTTTTTGTACTCTTGAGTGAGGGTTCTTGAAGCTTTTGATTTGGGAATCTTTAATCTTGACTCAATTTGAAAAAACTATGGTGAACTCTTGAGATTCATGGAAGAGGATTTGGATCCTTAGGGTTTTTGTGTTGAAGAGAATGAGGATATAGGGCATAAAGAGCTTTGTAATACCATTGATTTTATGTTTTTGGACAGATTGAGGGTAGGGAAATTGACCAAAAAAATATTCCCTTTAACGCTTAATGAACTGAAAAAAAGAAATAATTGTGAACTAAGTGGCAACCGCGATGCGCCACTATCGTGGTGGCTCACTGGAAATCAACCACTGGGAACAAGGCAGACTCCGCGATAAAAAGCCATCGTGTGCCCTTTGGAATGCCATTCTGGCACATGGTACGATGTTCTAATATTATGCTAGGCTATTGAAAGCTAAAAATTGGGATATTAATCCTCTCCGAGATATGCTAAGGGTCTGAATGATAGTGCTTTACGACTAGAACTTCAATTAGGCATAACTTCTTGCTCGATTATTATATTTGGGAAAATTTTATATTGTTGGAAAGCTAATTTAATTTCCCACATAATAAAAATTTAAAATTAGGAAAATTTTGTAAGATTTAAACATTACTCACTTTGGAAGTCATTCCTTAATCTTATAGAGACGAAATTAGGCTTATTAAAAGTTTGAGGTATTATAATTTCCCTGGGCGTAAGGTCAATATTGGAGTTAATAAGGTTGAGTTTGTCACATCATCAGCTCCTACACCAAGGGGTGCTACATCTAGTATCGATACTAGTTATAATAGATCACAGGCTCTTACTATCCATCAAGAGTTTGAGGAATCTCCTGATATCATAAGAGGTATAATAAAAGTTTTCTCTAGTGATGTGTACTATTTACTTCATTTGGGGTCTACCTTTTATTTTGTGACCCCATTTGTGGCTGTGTATTTTGGTTATGGTCTCGAGTGTATTTTGGACCCCTTGTTTATTTCTTACCTGGTAGGTGACTTGGGGTTTCTAGAAGGGTCTATAGGGGTTGTGTGGTATTTTTTGGTGGTAGGGAAACGTTTGTGGATTTGATTGAATTTGACATGCTCAATTTTGCTGTCATTTTTTGGTTGTATTTGTTATATTCGTGCTATGCCTCTTTAGACTGTCTGACCGCTAATGTTATTTTCACATTCCCTAATGAGCTGGTTATTGAGTGGGAAGGGAGTTCTCTAGTACTTAAGGAAAGGCTCATATATTAACTTAGAACCTCAAAATTTAATTCTAAGGGGTGTCTTTATCAATAGGTCTGGTTTAAAGATTCTTACACAGTGTGTCCTTTTTTAGCATCTGTTCCCATTGTTGGTGAATTCCCTAAGGTTTTTCTTGATGATCTTTCTATATCCCGTAAGATAGTGAATTTAATTTTGGGATCAATCTTCTTTCAAACACCCGTCCTATCGCTATCCCTCCCTGTAGAAAGGCTCCGGTTGAGTTGAAAGAACTTAAGGAGTAGTTAAAAGATCTTCTTGACGAAGGTTTTATCTGCCTTAGTATTTCTCAGTGGGGTGCTCCCATTCTTTTCTTGTGTTAGAGGGATGGATCTCTTTGAATGTGTATTAATTACCACCAGTTGAATAAGGAAACATTGAATACTAAATACCCTTTTTCTAGGATTAATAATCTATTTTAGGGGTTTTGAAAATTACTAGTGCTCAACACTTAGTGAAATTTTTAAGCCTTGGACCCCTTTAAGGATGAAACTAAGAGTTGTATCAAGCATAGAATATTATTAGTTATTGCAGGGTCCCTCAAGGATCTAACTTAAAAGTTGAAGAACATTGTGCCACAATAATAAATTAGACGCTAGGATGGAGGCAACCCACTAATACCACTAAAGTGGCTCGTATCCTTTGAATTTTTATAGTTCGAATAGGTGTCATTTTTATTTGTGATTAATCAATGAAAATGTGGTACTATAAGGTGTTTTGGATGAGGATAAGAAAAGGGAAATGTGGTGTATTTGAGTAATGAGCAAAATAATTTAAAATAGGGGAGCAGAAATAGCCCTCAGTTGTTGTGATCATAATGGGAAGGGGTTTATGATCTCAATGACATGATTTTTTTGATCATGTTCGTAATTAATGTTGTTTAAAAACTAAACAATCGCACCACCTACATATTTTCTCCCTCAAACTTTTTCAAATTTCTCACAAATTGGACCCACTTTTGATTCTATGTTTTACATCCAATTATGTGATGCATAACCCTCTGCATCTCTCAACCTGGCATGTGATTCAAATTAACTTATTTTGTAATGAAACTTCAGGTAATTTTCTGTATTTCTACTTATTTTCACCATTGACGGTTTCTTATATATATATCTTAAGTCATTTATGACTTGCTGGGACTAGCAGTTTGGTTACCAGGAAGTTCTTCAGGATTTTAAAGCCAATTCCTTATTTTGAACTCTCTACTAGTTCAAATTATCAATCGGGGGGAAATTTAATAAAATTATCATGTATGCTAAATATCACAATTCCAGTAGCTTCAGAATGTCAATTTAGACTAGTTAGACCTTTGGTTCAAGTCTGGAGACATCCGGTCTCATTTTGAGCTATTGGTCAAAAGTTAAGAAAATGGTAAGCTCTATGTAAGACCCACTTTGCATTGAAATAACCTTGGATGGAAAGTTTGACGTCGCCTTAGAGTCTAGAGTATCAAATTTAATAGGGTAGCATAGTCTGTTAATATATATGGGACTTCGAATGAATTCTAAGGGTTGGAGGAGAATTTCCAAGCCTCAGTTGGTGTTGGTGTACCCGTATTCTTGAGCCATTGATCACTTACGTGTTCTGAAAAATTTCATTAAGTATTGATAATATATATTTGTAGTTGCATAAGCATCATCCCTGGCAAAAGGAAAGGTATCTCATTTGCGATAATAATATTACATAAGCGACTTTCGCATAGTTTTCATGTATTTCATACCGAACGTAAATCATGTATGTAATACAAGTATACCCCAGAAGGGTATAAATAACACCTTTAGCATATTTTTCTCCATTTCTCATCCATCCTAAGATATTTGAACTCTAAAAATTAGGAAAGCTTAGAGATAGAATTTGTAGGTGATTTTTGGAGCTCAGATAAATATTAATTACGCAATTCTCCTTCAAATTTAAGTTAAGATTCCTTCATTTTCATGGTTGATTTTCCCCTTTCTACCTTAAATCCCTAAAATATTGGTGACTTAATTCTATTACCAATATAGCTTGAATTCTACCCAACTTTTATGGCAAATACTACTTGAGTAAAGAGGAGCGCTGGGTGGTTTCAAAAATGCAATTTTCGTAAACGAGCCCAACATAGGATTTTTTGCGTGATTTTGGACATGAAGAACAATAGTGCAATATGGGTGTAATTTTTATAATTTTGATGAGTAGATTGTGATCTTGTTAGTGAGGAATCATGTGGAAGCTTCTCAAAAAGGAAAATTAGTGATATAGCATATTCTTCGAGCTTTCTTCAGCGTTCAATTAGGCTAGGTTTTTCACCATTCATATATTGATCTATTTAATATTAGGTTTATGATAAAATGTTACATTTAGGATAGGTTTTGCTTAACATCTAAAAGTGGAGAAAGATACCTTAGCCTAGACCCGGTTAGAGTTTTCCTTTTTCATGAATTTTAGGGATTAGTAGTGGGCCCCTTTTTGCGTACCATTGGTCAATACTTGAGCTAGTTTTTGTAGACCTTAACATTCTCGTTGTATATATATATTGAAATATTTTTTTTAAGACGTTATGATCATATATAAACCAGTTTTAGTCCGATGATTGATTATGATGTTGATGATACATGTACCAGCTTGAGTCCGACAGTTGATTATGCTAATGATATAAATTGACTCTGATAATTTATTTGAGATTAATAATATGATTAATGGTTGATGTTGGGCAGGGGGATTAGTTCATAGTGTGACATGATCCCGATAGGTTCCCAGTGATAGCATGAAGGTTGGTAAGTTATGGTTGCTCAATTATATTTTCCTTGATTATACACTCTAGACTTATTGGGCCATGCGTTAGGTTATTTACTTTTATACACTGATTGGCATATGTTGGCTAATCAAGAATTTATAATAGCATGTTTCTTATATTATTGTTTTGGTCTATTTGTTTAATTGTGTGCGACAAAGTTGGAGTTAATTCTAGGTTTGCCCTTTTCTACATTTAGTCATGTTATCTTGCGTCATATCGTATTTATATCATTATTTAGCTAAGTCAGTGATGGTTCCTATTGAGTAATCATTATTTTTGTATGCATATTACACTTCTGTACCATTTTTGTGCAGATCTGTGCATTATTTTCTTCCGCTGATTTGACGATCGTGTTGTGTTGAATTTTTGAGATAGGGTGGGGCTCTTAGAGCCGATTTTTCCCCTTTTTCTATCTATTTAACTATGACTAGTATTTTGTTTAGAAATATGTTGTATTTACTATTTTAGGACTAGTATTTAGTTTAGCTTTCCACCCTCATACTGATGGTCAAGCAGAGAGGACCATCAAAACTTTAGAGGAAATATTGAGGGCATGCGTTCTTCATTTCTAGGGCAGTTGGGATCAACATTTTTCATTAATTGAGCTAGCTTATAATGATAGTTATCATTCTAGCTTCAGATGGCTCTTTTTGAGGCTCTTTAGGGGAGCAGATGTAGATCATACATAGGTTGGTTTTAGGTCATTAAGGTTGCTTTTCTAGGGCCCGATGCAGTGTATGAAGCTATGGAGAAAGTTAAGTTGATTAGGGAAATATTGAAAACAACCCAGAGTCATCAGAAATCCTGTACGGATGTGAGAAAAAGGGACCTCGAGTTTGAGGTTCGTGATTTAGTGTACCTGAAGATTTCACCCATTAAAGGGGTAAAGAGATTTGGCAAGAAAGGGAAGCTTAGTCCTCGATATATTGGCTCTTTCATAATTGTGAATCGTGTGAGGAAAGTAGCTTTTGAACTTTATTTTTCTGCAGATTTGTTGGCCGTTCATCCTGTGTTTCACATCTCTATGCTTAAGAAGAGTATCGGTGACTCCACTACTACAGTTTCCTTAGAAAGATTAGATGTTAAGAACAATCTTTCTTATAAAGAGATTCTAGTTGAGATTTTAGATTATCATATCCATAGACTTAGGAACAAGGAAGTTCCCTTGGTCAAAGTTCTTTGGAGCAAGTAGTCTGTTGAGGGCACCACTTGGGAAGCAGAAGCAGATATACGAGGACAGTACCCTTACTTTTTCTCTGCAAACTCAAATATATCTAAGGGTAATAATCTTCCATGATTCAATTCTTTTCTATTCATACGTTACGTGATCTATATAGTTGTCCTCTGGTAAGTTCATGCACACCTAGATTACTCAGAAGTTCAGAATGATTTAGATTTAGACTCACACTTTATTTTAGTTGTGTATGTTATCTTATACTCTCAAATTCCTCAAAAATTTTAGATTAACTAGCCATATTCGAGGATAGAAGTTTCTAAGGGGGAGATATTGTAATACCCCATGATTTTTCCTAGATTAAATATGTACCTAGAGTGTTAAGGGATAGTTTCCAAAAAAATTACTATTTATTTAGTGTATAATTCCTTACATTTGGAATTTCTATTGAGTATAAAATTGAATTAGCTTTCCAGCGATATAATATTTGCCTAAATCTGATAACGTAGTAATAAGTTATGGCTATTTTATGTAGTAGTCATAAAACACCATCATTTTCATCAATAACGTGTTCCATAGCAGGTTTAAATGACGATTGTCAATTTCCAGTAGGCCTATGCGATATTGGTACATCGCGGAGATGGTTAATTTCCCGTCTGTTAATTTCCAGATGTCTAGTGCAATACTGGCACGTCGAGCTATGTGCCAAAATAGCATTCCGAAGGGGCACCACAAAGTTTCCACGTCACGCAGTCTACGCAGTTTCCATTCGTCGATTTCCAATGATCAACTAAGATTGTGGCGCGTCGCGGTGGCCCGCCAGATCTAGAAAATGTATGAATTTCAGTTTCGTATAAAAGCTTAAAGGGGGTATTTTTGTAAATCCACAACCCCCAATCAATCAAAAAAATAGATTAATCATATTTCAAGCACTTTATGCTCTTTATTCACCATTCTTTTCAAAAACAAAAACCTAGAAACCAAAAGCTCCTTCTCCAGGAAACCCAAATTCCTCCATTAATTTACCAAGAAAATTCATGATTAAAAATTCACAATTCAAGACCTCTAAGAAGTAATCTCCAAAACATAAATATAGATCCAATAGTCATGTTCTACAATCTATATCATCAAATTAAGGTATGTGAGGCTTATTAACAAGGATCTCCTTTCATCCTTGTAATACCCCAGAAATTTTTCGTTGAAATTTTCTGCGTTAACGTGTTGGGTTCTACCTTTTAGAATGAATCATAAATTTTCCATGTGTAATGTCTTAGATTATAACCCACCATTGCATAGAGTATTGAATAATCTTTCCAACGATATGTGGATCATCCAAAACGGACACCCGAGCGACGAGTTATGAACATTCCGATCAAACTATGAATAGTAGTAAATAGTAAAACATGTAGGAAAAAGTACTGAGGCTTGGGTTAGCTACTATATATCAATGGAAAGCGCTGCGAGTCCCCTTTCCAATGAAATTAGTTTCATCCAATTTTTCTATCGGACCAAAAAGTTATGGTCGATCTACTTCAGCATACCAAAAGAAATTTTTGGATAAACTTCAAACGATCATAACTCTTAGACACAATGATCTGGGTGAGATACTATATATCAATGGAAAGATATGAGAGTCCTCTTTCTAATAAAATTGGTTTCACCCTATTTGGAAATCGGAGTAAAACGTTATGGTTGAACTACATTAGACAATCAAAATAGTCCACCAAAGGACAGATTCGAGAATTATTTGATTTTTAGGGGCGTTTTGGTCATTCCTTCTCACCTAAAATCCATCCAAACCCTATATTAAAGTCTATTAGAAGCATTATATGTTATATTTCATCAAATTCTCTCAAAAAGAAAATCCTAAGCTCCTACATCCAACTTCAAGAACCTCTAAAGTTCACCATTAATTCTGCAAATTTATTCAAAATTCCAAGTTCCTAGTTCAATAACTCCAAGAACTATCATTAAAAGGCACGATTACATCTCAAAAATGAGTATCGATCTAAAGTTCATCTTCAAGATATGTGGGGGTTTTCAACAAGAACTCTCTTTCGTTCTTGTGCCCAAAAGTAATTTTCTTTACAAAGGCATGATTTTCATTTGATTTTTTATGAATTTAAAGCATGAACCCATATCTTATGATGATTATTATGAAATCTTGATGTTTATGATTTTGAAAAATGAATTTACATGTATGGAGATATAAATCATGAATCTTGAATGATATTTATCATGATTTTGATATTTGGGTCGTGAATCCCCATTGGAAGTTGTGTTTTTTTAGAAAGTGTGTGTTATAAGCATGTTGATGTTAAATATTTGAGATATTTTGAATTATTTTACCTTTTGGTATTAATAGAGTTTTTTTGAACTCTAGTGTAAAACAAATCCACAACGTAGTTGATTTTGATAGATAGGAAGCATGATGGCTCCCGATGTATATGTATATATTACTGAAATTGTTTTATTTTGGATTGTCTTTGAAATTATCTAAGATAAGTCCTGGAGAAATATTTAGCACCGAGTGGGAGGTATAAAGTGACCTTACTTCCCTAGAACTACGTGCCCATGCAGGAGTGAGCCTGAGGCTGATTTATATAATGATCACTAGTTTGTGTGGATTTGATATTGATAGTCCTACTCTGATGGTAAGGATAGGATGGCTCACCCCAACGTGGGTTGTATGTTGGAATCCATGTAGCTCCTATGATTTATGCCGGTTATAGGATCTCCCATTGTGTGTGTGTTTCCTTATGTCTATGGTGAATGGTGAAGTGATTTAAAACTGGAATTGTGAAAGTTATTCTTTTGAAAGATTTATATGATATTTACTTTATGAGAATTGATATTTTTGATGAACTGAAAGTGATTGACAAATTATATGATGTCTCACATGTGTTATTGTACTTATTTCATCCTCTCATAATGATGATGATTTTCTTTGGGCTATGTGAGTCTTTCATGCATCCTGCATATTTCTTATAAATATTTATGATGATGATGTTTATACAACTACATACACCCCATATACTCAGTTTCTTTCCATAGTACTGACCCACACCTTCGGATATGTGCTGTATTTTCTTAGAATGTAGGTTCAGGTGTTCAATTCTAGGTTCGATAGTGATTCTTTGGGCACGCTATTCTACATCCTCTATTGCTGTGAGTCCTCACGTTCTGAGGACGTGATGTCTGATATTGGTTTCATTGAATCGTTTACATTTTATAACTGAGTATGAGTTAGTTGGGGCATGTCTCAATGGCTCGCTAGTTTTATTGATTTTTCCTAGAGGCTTGTCAGACTAGTATAGATGTTGGGAGTTGACTAATAAGTCATAATTCGTTATCTTTCTAAAATTATTTTATTCTTGGATAATGATTACTCTCTTGATATTTGAGGGTTATTTCTGAAAACCCCGTTGATTTGTGTTGAACTGAATGAAAATGTCTCAAAGGATTAGCTTGGGGCTACTCATAGCCTCAAGCATCGTATGACGCTCGGGGATCCATTTTCTGGGGCATTACAAACTTGCTATCAGAGTCTAAGGTTTTAAGTTGTCCTAGGGAGTTTGACAAGCCGCGTTAAGTTGATTCTTGATCATCGGTATATAGTACACCACATCTATGAGCAAGAGACTACAAGATGTTTTAGGAAAAAGTGTGATTTTTTCTTTCAGAAGTCTATCGTGCTTAAAATGTCTCTCTTTGCTATTGATTCGTGCTATCTTCTTTTAGAAATATGCCTCCACATCAAGCGAGAAAAAATAATGATGGTCAGCAACCTCAACCCACTGACCCATTGAATGAAAACGTGTCTTACGCTTAATTTTGGGCAGCATTTTAGGCACTAACCCAAGCTGTTGCTGCAAATATTTAGGCTAACATAGCCTCATCTCTATAGCAGCAGGGAGGTGATTCAGCTGCTTCCAAGATCTGTGACTTCATGTGGATGAATCTGCTGGAATTCTATGGGTCCAAGTCTGATGAGGATCCATGGTTGTTTTTAGAGGAGGTGTGGAAGATTACTCAGGTGATGCATCTATCCGAGGAACATAATGTGGAGTTGGCTACATATTGGTTGAAAGACCTTGCTTATGACTGGATTGTTTCTTGGAGAAAAGATAGAGGTGAGGGGGCTGTCCCTACAACTTGGAAAGAGTTCCAGGATACATTCCTGGATATGTTTTTCCCTTTGGAGATGAGGGAGGCAAAGGTGGAAGAGTTTATGAACCTGCGACAGAGCTCTATGACTATTAGGTAGTACTGTCTAAAGTTTATTCAGTTGGTCAAGTATGCTCCTTACTTAGTGGCTAATAATTGGGCTAGTATGAGTAAATTTATGACTGGAGTGTATAGTTAGGTGGTTAAGGAGTGTAGGTCTGCTATACTGAATAGTGAGATGAATCTTTCTAGGATGATGACTCATACCTAACAGATTGAGATAGACAACATTAAGGAGAGAGATAGAATGAGAGGGAATAAGAGAGCTAGGTTCGAGTAGCACGGACAGGGTCAAACTAGATCGCAGGGGGAGAGTTGCCCTCAGTATCAGGATAATTTGTCTATGCTAGCACCGTCATCTGCTAGTTCTCCCGTGCCTAGAGGTAGGCAGGAGCAAGGTAGCAGGTCATATGCATCCAGGTCCTAGTACATTAGTGGAAGTAAGCCAAATCATCTCCTATGTCCTAAGTGTGGTAGGCCTTATTCGGGTGAGTGTTGGGGTAAGAACAGAGGTTATTTTTGGTGTGGTGACATAGGATATAGAGTTAGAGATTGTCCACAAGATGGATAAGGGCGTCATGACTATCGCCCTCAAACCCAGACTCAGACTGTTAGTGCTCCAATTCCAGCGACTCACCCAGCCCTAGGCTCAGGGAACCTTTTTTAGCAATGCTAGAGGGTAGCGCCAGAATAGATTCTATGCTCTACCATCCCGCCAAGAATAGGAGGACTCTCCTGATGTTGTTACTGGTATGCTTCATATATTTTAGTTTGATGTGTATGCTTTGTTGGATCCTAGATCAAATTTCTCATATATTACACCTTTGATTGCTGTGAATTTTGAAATGAGTCCTGAGATTATTCCTGAGCCTATCCTAGTTTATACCCTAGTGGGTGATTCGATTGTTGCCCAAAAAGTGTATAAAAAGTATCCTATTATGGTTCTTCATAGAGTCTTGTTGGCTGATCTGATTGAGTTAGACATGGTAGATTTTGATGTGATTCTAGGTATGGACTGGCTGTATTCTTCTTATACCTCTATTGATTGTCGAACCCGAGTGGTCAAGTTTCAGTTTTCATGTGTATCTGTGTTTGAGTGTTTGGGAATTCTGTGTCACCCAAGAGTCATTTTATCTCTTACCTCAAAGCTAGAAAGCTTATTTCCAAGAGGTGTATTTACCATTTGGTTAGAGTCAAAGACACTAAGTCTGAGACTCCAACTTTCAAGTCTGCTAACGTCGTCAATGAGCTTTCTAATGTCTTTTCGGATGATCTCCCAGGGATACCTCCTGATTGAGAGATAGAGTTTGAGATTGATCTTTTTCCCGATACACAGCCTATTTCTATTCCTCTTAACCATATGGCCCCTGTAGAACTGAAGGAGTTGAAAGAGCAACTCAAAGATCTACTAGATAAGGGTTTCATAAGGCCAGTATTTCTCCTTAAGGTGATCCTGTGTTGTTTGTGAGAAAGAAAGATGGCTCTTTGCGTATGTGCACTGATTACCACCAAATGAATAAAGTCACCATAAAAAATAAGTACCCCCTTTCAAGAATAGATGATTTGTTTGACCAATTGTAAGGTGCAAGTTATTTCTCAAAGATAGACCTTCATTCCGGCTATCTTCAAATCAAATTTAGGGAGTGTGACATCTCGAAAATTGTTTTCCAAACTCGTTATGGCCATTTTGAGTTTCTTGTTATGTCTTTTGGGTTAACAAATGCCCCAGTAGCTTTCATGGACCTCATAAATTGAGTGTTCAGACCTTATCTTGATATGTTTGTCATAGTGTTCATCGATGTTATACTGGAGTACTCCCGTAGTGAGGATGCACATTCTAATTATCTCTGAACTGTCTTGGAAACCCTTAGATATCACAAGTTATTTGCCAAGTTCAGTAAGCGTGATTTTTGGCTAAGGTCAGTGCTTTTCTGGATCATATCATTTCTTCTGAGGGTATTAGAATTGATACTCAAAAGACCGAAGCTGTTAGAAATTAGCCTAGACCTATTTCTCTGACTGATATCCAAAGTTTCTTTGGTTTAGCTGGCTATTACTTCCATTTTGTTGAGGGTTTCTCCTTTATAGCGTCTCCTATTACTTGGTTGACCCAAAAAAAGTGAAGTTCTTGTGGTCCGAATCTTGTGAGAAGAGGTTTCAGGAGTTGAAGACTCAACTCACTGCAGCCACTATTTTAACTTTTCGTGATTGTGTTGATGGTTTTATGGTGTACTGTGATGCTTCGAGAGTTGGGTTGGGTTGCGTATTGATGCAGAAAGGTAAGGTGATAGCTGATGCTTCTAGACAGTTGAAAACCCATGAGAAAAATTACCCTACCCATGACCTTGAGTTGGTTGCTATTGTGTTTGGTTTGAAAATCTAGAGATACTATTTGTATGGTGTCCATGTTGATATTTTCACTAATCATGAGAGTCTGCAGTATGTGTTTGCCTAGAAAGAATTGAATCTTAGGAAGAGACGATGGTTAGAATTGTTAAAGGACTATGATATGAGTGTGCTATACTATCTGGGCAAGGCGAATGTTGTGGCAGATGCTCTAAGTAGAGTGTCCATGGGTAGTGTCACGCATATGGTAGAAGGTAAGAAAGAGTTGGCTCGTGATGTACATCGTTTGGCTAGATTGGGGGTTAGGTTATTTAACTCTGCTGAAGGTAGTATAGGGGTTCAGAGTAGTCCCGAATCCTCCTTGGTATCAGAAGTGAAGGAAAAGCAATACTTAGATACTAGTTTTGTCAGACTGAAGGAGTCAGTCAAGGACCAAAACGTAGAGGTATCCTCCCAAGGGGGAGATGGTGTGTTAAGATTGTAGGGTAGATTGTAGGTCCCAAATGTTGATGATCTGAGATAGAGGATTTTGGATAAAGAGTACCTGCCGAGACTTGCGGGAAATCTATTGGAGGAGTGGCATGAAGAAAGATATAACAGCATTTGTAGCTAAGTGTGCAACATGCCAATGGGTTAAGGTTGAACACCAAAGAACTAGTGGAATGATGCAAGATTTTAGTATTCCCACCAGTAGTGGGAAGTGATAAATATGAACTTCGTGATTAGTTTACCTCCTTCCCGACGCCATCATGATTCCATTTGGGTTGTGGTTGATAGGTTGATTAAGTTTGCTCATTCTTACCTTTTCATACTTCATATACTGCTAAGGATTACGGTAGATTGTATATCCGAGAGCTAGTCAGACTGCATGGAGTTCCCTTGTCTATCATTTCAGATAGGGGTACTCAGTACACTTCGCAATTTTGGAAAGCTTTTCAGAAGGGTCTTTTTACCCAAGTGCTTTTGAGTTCTGCTTAGAGGATATGTTGAGAGCTTGTGGAATTGACTTTAAGGGAAGTTGGGATGATCACTTACCGTTGAAAGAGTTTGCTTACAATAACAGTTTCCTCTCTAGTATTGGCATGGCTCCATTTGAAGCCTTATAGGGGAGAAAGTGTCAATCACCCATAGGTTGGTTCGAGGTGGGTGAAGCGGCTGTGAGTGGTCCTGATTCGGTATTTGAGGCTATGGAAAAATTTAAGATGATTAGGGAAAGGTTAAAAACTACGCAGAGTCGTCAGAAGTCATATGCGGATGTTAGAAGGAGAGACCTTGAGTTTAAAGTTAGTGACCTAGTGTATCTAAAAATTTCACCCATGAGGGGGGTGAAGAGATTCGGAAAAAAGGGGAAACTTAGTCCCCGTTATGTTGGTCCTTAAAAAATTCTTAGTCATGTTGGTAAGGTAACTTATGAGGTCGAGTTGCCTTCTGAGTTGTCCTCTATTCATCAAATATTCCATGTCTCCATGCTTAGAAAGCATATTAGCGATGCTGTGGTAGTGGATTCCTCTATGAGTGCTGACATTCAAGAAAATCTTTCTCTTGATGATATTCCTGTTGACATTCTTAATTTCAGTGTCCAAAGACTAAGGAACAAAGAAGTTCCCTTGGTCAAGGTGTTGTGGCGAAACCAATCTATTATGGGTGCAACTTGGGAAGCTGAGGCGGATATGCGATCCAAGTACCTGCACCTATTTTCCACAAACTCTTATCAAGCCAAAGGTATCATTCTTTCCTAAATCATGCACTTTTGATAAAAGTTGCAGCAGTTCAGCTGTCATTTATTATATGTTCAGCTATAGTTTCTTGAATTTATGGATTCTATGTTGCATTCGGAGTGAGAAACGATGTGGTGATGAGTCTCACGAATGGTTTCAGCTGTATGCTCTATTCCCTATCTAATCTTGGCTACTCTAGCGTCATTCAAGGATGAATGTTTCCAAGGGGGGATGATCTAATACCCAGGGAATTTTTTTGTTGAAATTTTGTGCGTAAACGTATTGGGTTCTAACTTCTAGAATGAATTATTATTTTTTCTTGCGGAATATCTTACGTTATGACCCATCATTGTGTAGAGTATCAAATAAGCTTTCCAACGATATGTGAATCATCCTAAATGGACACCTGAGCGACGAGTTATAAATATTTTGATTGAACTGTGAATAGTAGTGAACAGTAAAACGTGCAGGAAAAAGTATTGAGACTTGGCTTATTTTTGCTCCAAGTTAAATGATCATAACTCCTTGTACATAATGTTCTGGGTGATCTACTATATATTAACGGAAATCTCTGCAAGTCCTCTTTCCAATGAAATTGGTTTCATCCATTTTGTCTATAGGAGCAAAAGGTTATGGTATGTCTACTTCAGCCTATCAAAAGCGAATTTTTGGGTCAACTTCAAATGATCATAACTCCTCATACAAAATAATCTTTGTAAGATACTATATATCAATAGAAAGATATGAGGGTTCTCTTTCTAATGAAATTGGTTTCATCCAATTTGGATATCGGAGTAAAACGTTATGGTTGATCTACTTTAGACTATCAAAACAGGCTATCAAAGGACAGATTCGAGAATTATTTGATTTTTAGGGGTGTTTTGGTCATTCTCTCTCACCCAAAATCCGTCCAAATCCTATATTAAAGCCTACTAGAAGCATTATATGTTATATTTTATCAAATTACCTCAAAAAGAAAACCCTAAGCTCCTTCATCCAACTTCATAAACCTCCAAAGTTCATCATTAATTCTGCAAATTTATTCAAGATTTCAAGTTCCTAGTTCAAGAACTCCAAGAACCATCATTCAAAGGCATGATTAATATCTCAAAAATGAGTATCGATCTAAAGTTCATCATTCAAGGTATGTGAAATTTTTCAACAAAAACTCTCTTTAGTTCTTGTGCCCAAAAGTAATTTTCTTTACAAAGACATGATTTTTATTTGATTTTTTATAAATTTCAAGCATGAACCCATATCTTATGATGATTATTATGAAATCTTGATGTTTATGATTTTGAAAGATGAATTTACATGTGTGGAGATATAAATCATGAATCTTGAACAATATTTATCATAATTTTGATATTTGGGTCGTGCTTCCCCATTGGAAATTGTGTCTTTTTGAGAAAGTGTGTGTTTTAGGCACGTTGATGTTGAATATTTGAGATATTTTGAATGATATAACCTTTTGGTCTTAATGGAGTTGTTTTGTACTCGAGTGTGAAAGAAATCCACAATATGATTGATTTTTATAGATGGGAAGCATGATGGCTCCCGATGTATATTTATATATTGCTGAAATTGTTTTGTTGTGGATTGTCTTTGAAATGATCTGACCTATGTATGGGAGAAATATTTAGCATCGAGTGGGAGGCATAAAGTGAACTTACTTCCCTAAAACTACGTGCCCCCATAAGAGTGAGCCTGAGGCTAATTTATATAGTGATCACTAGTTTGTGTGGATTTGATATCGATAGGCCTACTCCAATGGCAAGAATAGGACGGCTCTTCCCAACGTGGGTTGTACGTTGTACTCCATGTAGCTCACATGATTTATGTCGGTTATACGATCTCCCAGTGTATGTGTATTTCCTTGTGTCTATGGTGAATGGTGAAGTGATTTGTAAGTGGAATTGTGAAAGTTATTCTTTCGAAAGATTTAAATGATATTTACATTATAAGAATTGATATTCTTGATGAACTGAAAGTGATTGACAAATTATATGTTGACTTACATGTGTTATTGTACTTATTTCATCCTCTCATGATTATGATGATTTTCTTTGGGCTATGTGAGACTTTCATACATCCTACATATTTCTTATAAATATTTATGATGATGATGTTTATACAACTGGATACACCCCAATATACTCGGTACCTTTCCATGGTACTGACCCACATCTTCGGATGTGGGCTGCATTTTCTGGGAATGTAGGTTTAGGAGCTGAGTTCCAGGTTCAACAGTGAATCTTCGGGCACGCTGTTCTATATTCTCTGTTTTGGTGAGTCCTCATGTTCCGAGGACATGATGTCTTATGTTGGTTTCACGGAATCGTTACATTTGATAACTGAATATGAGTCAATTGGGACATATCTCAATGGCTCACTGGTTTTATTGATTTTCTTAGAGGATTGTCAGACTAGTATAGATGTTGGGAGTTGACTAATAAGTCGTATTTTGTTATCTTTCTGAAATTCTTTTATTCCTGGATGATGATTAATCTTTTAATATTTGAGGATTATTTATGGAAAACCTATTGATTTGTGTTGAACTGAATGAAAATGGCTCAGACGGTTAGCTTGGGGCTACTCGTAGCCTCAAGCATCATGTGATGCTCCGGGATCCATTTTTCGGGGCGTTACAATCCTTGTGCCCAAAACTTGTTTAAATTTTAAAGTTGTATGATTTATATGTTTTCCCATGAATTTAAGTTAGGGTTCATACCCAATGTTACCATTTAAAAGATTATGAGATTTCAAGAGAATTTTCAGTTGAATTTCAGGCTTATTTTCATATTTTCATACTTATTGCAGTAATTTCCAAATTTTTAGATAAATTATAATTGTTTTCATTATCAAACATGATTATTATGATATTTGACATGAGTTTGATACATGAGTTTTAATCTCTAAGTTTATATGTTGAGATTTCGAGAAAAATGATGCTTTAAGCATCTTATGAGCTGATTATATCAGATTTACAAAAATGTTTTGTTCTTTAGATCCTCAGATTTGATTTGGAATCCATTTTTCATCTTATTACAAATTTTATCAGATTAATGCATAATTGGTTTTATATAAACCCTTATTGTAGTTTTAAAGTGGATTTCTAACAGAATGAGCATAGCAAATAAAAAGGGAGTAGTATTTAACTTTGAACGGGAAGTGTGAGTTTAGCGGATCCTACTTCCACAGAACTACGTAGCCAACATAGGTACAGATTATCAGATTATTCCCACTTCTATATGGATGATAGTTACAGATGTTATCACTTATCTCAGGTTATACTCCCTGGCAAGAGTATGACACCTCTCCCTAACGTGAGGTTTCTTTCTTAGGAGGACAAGATATTGTATTCTATGTTAGCTCACATGGTTTATGTTAGTTAAGAGAACCTCCCTGCAAATTAAAAATATATGTTTCAAAACCTACTAATCAATGTAAAATAATGGAAGAAATGCTTTTTGAAAACAAAGTGTAAAGAAGGCTCGAAATTTTATTCTAAATATGCTTCTCAGAACGATAATACCTTCAATTTTAGCTTTCACATTTCAGATTTAGAGTGAGCTCTTTTACACTTGGATAGTATTATTTAAAGATAGAGTTTAGTACAAATTTTAGAGCCAAATGTTATGGCTCACAAGATTGTAAAGTATGTTTTCTTATTATTGCTACATATCTCAATATTTCAAATATTCTAGCTTATATGAGTCATTTACATTTAGCATGCATTGTTCTAAAAATGATAATTATTAGATGATGTTTTACTTATGAATATCACCCCCATATACTCAGTACATCCTCAAAGTATTCATCCACATATACTTCTATGTGCTATATTATCTCATAATGTAGGCTAAGGTGCTCAGTGTCAGCAACGTGAGTAGTTCGAGCATCTTCATCTACATCCAACAGTTGATGAGCCCTTAGTTCAGGGACTAATTCTTTAAGTTTTTGTAGTTTATAAGTTTATGAGATTTAGTATTTGCTTCTAAAAAGTTTGAGTTAGCGAGGGGTTTGTCCTAGTGACTCTCTAGTATTAGTAGTAGAGGCTTTTCAGACTACTAGTTTTGATGCAAATTATTCAGTTTTGATGTTTTAGATGTTATGATTAGATTATTCTCAGATATTACACATAGTGTCTGCATTCTAGCATGACCTTTATGTCTATATTTCCATTAAAAAAAATTCAAGATCAGTAGTATGCAACAGGGTTAGTGTAATACCCCGAAAAATCCATAATAATATTAGTGCAATTTTTTGTAATACCCGTGCCTTTTTCCTAGATTAAAATCATCTAAAAGATGTTAGGACTTACTTTGAAATGCAAACCTATCTTTTTATACTATTATTTTTGAGATTTTCACTTTCTATCACGTGGGAAATTGAGTTAGCTTTCCAACGGTACCAATTTTGTCAAAATCCGACATCAGACGAGGAAGTTATGGACGTTTTACTTGGAACTGTCGGAAACACCCAGGTATGGCGGCCAGGTTGACGTACCACCACATAAGTGATCGATTGCCACTTTGACTATCACAGCCATGACAGTTGAGCAACGTACTGGATAAGGACTGACGGCCGAGTTAACGGACCATCAAAGTTATGACGGACCGTCATCCAGGCCGTCAACTCTTATCCAGTGAACCCCATTTCTTGTCATGTCTAATTGGATAAGTGACAGAACGTCAAGTGTCTGATGGACAGTCAGTCGGACCGTTACACATCACGTTCAATTTATTTCTAGGTCATTTTAACATGGTTATTTTGGTCACTTACCACTCTCCTATATACCCAGATGAGTCCAAATTCAGCTATTTTTCTCATTGTTATTCCACAAACAAAAACTAGGGTTTCTCTATGAATTTAATCCCCAAGAACAAGACCCAATACTCTTCAAGAACAAAAGGATTTCAAAACCTTCAAGTTCAAAAATATCAAGAACCCTGAGTCAGGTATGCGTAGTGTTCATCCATGGATCCGTTTCATCCATGGAGCTCAAGAATCATGTTTTAAATTATAAATTGTCATTTTCTTGTTGTGTTATGACTATATTAGTGTTTATGGTTGTTTTTTGGATTCAAGGTTGTATCTTAATGTGTTTTTTATGAAGCATGTAAGTAGGTTAGTTAAAACCCAAGAATTTTGGATGGAATAAGATTGTCAAATTGATAAGTACACCTATGCCAAAATTGTGCATGTAAGGTGTTTGATAAAATGTAAGAATGATAAAATCCATATTTTTATGATTTAATAGTGCTTAAATGAAAAGCCCATGTTCTATTCTTTATGATTCCACATGAACTCCACATTATTGTTGTATTTTATTGTTGTGATATGGAATAAACATGATATTGAAGCAACGCGAGTATATACATGTTGTGTGCATCCCCTTGCATGTATAAGATGTTGAGAACCAAGTGTAGTATGAAATCCCCTACTTATGATATTGCGAATTGCAGAGCCTATTCTTATGATCAAGTCGGTCATTTGTGTCGGTTTCCTTCCATCGAGTCCTGGGGGTTGTTGTACCCAAAATAATATAGTTGTATGCCTAGTGCCATGTCATGTTATCAAGATACTCTCAGTCAAGCCATGGTCTATAGAATTCAGTTAGTCATGTGACTCAGGAAAACTCAGAAATCTCAGCAGTCTAAGTAGTTCAGTAACCTCAGTACTTAGTAATGTCAGTGATCTCAGTAACAACAGTATTCCTAGCGATCTCAGTAATTTCAGTACTCTCAGTCAGTCCTTAGAACTCAGTACGTTCCTTCAGTCAAGGGAACTCAGTAAACTTAGTTTAGCTCCGCAAAACAATACCACTAGTATTAGTTCAGTTATTTAGTATCAATTCAGCTAATCAGTTCAGTTCAGTTATTCAGTTTAGCTCAGTTATCTAGTTCATTGTCTTTTAGAAGAGAGTAGGATTCAGCACCGAGTGAGCCTAGAGATGGGGACTCAACCGCTAGAAAGGACGAAGATCGTTAGAAGCAATCCCTAAGTTCCAAAACACGTAGCCAGCATTGGTATGAGATATCACCCATTAGATAGGAGTGGAATATTCAGGGGTCACCTGTTAGAACATTTATATGTATAGGACTGATCCCAAGAGTTACCCACTAGATTAGGGTTGACTCAACAGTAGTTGCCTTTACTGGTGGCACGGTACTGACACCCTTCAAGTCACGGCAGAGAATTGACCCCAGTCAACTTAGAATGGGGCATGTCAGTTAGATGAATAGATCCTATAATTTTAGTTACAGATTTAGGACTGTCAGATACAATCAACTCAGTTCAGTAGTACAGATTCAGTACTATTTGAGAAAGTCAATCCTTCTCATTATAAATAGACTTTAAGATCACCCATTAGACAGGATTGATCTCAACTATAGTTAATTAGATTCAAAATCATCAGATTAGATAGGACTGATCTCAAATTCAGTTACTCTATATAGAATGAAACTCATATAGTTCCATCAAAACTTAGACTATTAAATACAGTTGCTCAGTATCAGGTTCATAGGTCTTATCGATCATGATAGTTATATCAGTTATGTCACTTATCATAGATTATATTATCAGTATTTAGTTTTAGAACTATTAGACATAGTCAATCAGACCAGTTCTTCACAATTTGAACTATCAAAAATAGTCATTCATCTATTCAGTATCTCTGTATTAGTAAAGTCATGTCGTCAGTGTTCAGACTTAATAGCAATATCAGCACGAGTTCAGTTATAGTTGCTTATGCATATATGTATTCTAAAATTCATATTAGTGAGCATTGTTCATGCATATAACCCTTTGCATTTTGCCTACCTTACTCGTATACTCAGTACATTCAGATATACTAACACATTTGTGCTATGGTGCTTTCTCTTATGTTACACCATAGGTTCAGAGGCACGTGTTCCAGATCAGCAATAGCATTCAAATTGCAGAGTTGTAGTGAGTCCTCATACATTTGAGGACGATATTATTTTATTTTATTTATTATTTCAGTTTAATTTTGCTAGATGGAGTTAGTTGGAGAGAAGATCCTTCAACCCCTTACTCGGACAGTATTTAGAGGCTTTTAGATTTAATTCATATTTGATTCAGACTTTAGTTGTTTTTGAGTATTTTCCACCCATATGGATATTACGTTTCTTAGATATTTTATTCAGTTGAACCTTATGGACTATTGTTATTTTGTATTATTACGTCATATATTGAAGTGAACAGGTACAAATATGATTCATGGGTTAGCTTGTGGTCCTTCGAGGTTATAAGCACCGTGTAGCATTTTGGTGTTGTTACAGTTAGATTAAGGCTACTCATAATCTTGAGCACCATATGACGTCTCGAGATCAAATTTTGGGGTATTACATCTAAACCCTAGACACAAATGTCTAACAAACTTGTTCCACCTAATGACCATGAAAATGATCTAAATATCAAATATTTCTCAATTAACAAATAAGTTAAGTAATAATCATATAACAACTATAAAATCATTTGCATTGGCCACAACAGACAACATGCTCAAACAAGCCACAATAAAATGTAGTTAACTTACACATATAACACAAAATGGATTAAACTATAATGCAAACTCTTACACTACTGATTAGGGCCTTAACCAAACACATACACAACACTATGTTCCAAAATCTATAATTAGGATTTCTATCTTAGGTCGTTCCGATGCTTGCCCACAACTTACATGGTATTTTCCCCTCCTTTAAGGTTAACCTAATAAAGGCCAATATGTACTTTTCCCTATGTCCAATATGTATATATGATAGGGAACAATCCATAATAAAGCATAAGTATATTATATCATGATCCCTTTTATAAAAAAGCTTTCTATTTTTTTAAATATAATCACTAGAAGTTCTACTGATAATAACAATGCACATAGAAGGGTTGTATATTACATTATAATCGTAAATATAAGCATTATTAACCACTTAGATAAGAACATGTAACAATATTCCAGATTGGTGTATTTCAGTTAAAGTATCTGAAGTAGGAAAGCCTTGGGTAAAAATAACACTTGGCCCTATTATTTTACTTACAATTAAAATATTATTTTTGAAATATGGAATTATAGGAATAAGTGTTAATCTCCATTAAAGAAAAATAATTTTTCATAGAAATCACTTGGTTGGAAATTGTATGCTACATGAACTTTAACTGATTTTAGCCATACAAACACCATGCTAGAAGGCCCAGAAAATAATTTTTATGTCCATCTATCTTATATTCATGCTCTCTAAATTGGTTCTAAGCAACTTAGTTAACCTTAGATTACTTGGTATCATCCAACTATAGTAAAAGCGAACAAATTTGGACTCCAACTTTGCCACAATAACAGACACATTAATCTTTTAAAATCCATGGGTTTTCAGCCATCCACATAATTTTTTCCTTTTTCCATGTCTCTAAAGCACATAAGGCAGGCTTTATAGGTTTTTTAAACTTCCATATTATTTCAACCTGAGTGGAGAAAAAAATAAAACCCACTTAAGTGGGTATTCTGGTTATCCTCAGCATGCTATAATGGCATGAGCACCACTATAGCTTACTAATATCAGCCCTACCCAATGTATTTGTAGGTCTCAAATTTAATATCCATGGATCTATATAATTCTGCTAGTAAAATCTTTATTATATCTATATAATAAACTAATAGCAATGTGTTTCCTTATAATGACGATTTAGATCATTGTAACAAATACAAATTTATCCATTATTCATCCCCAAATTATAAAAAATAAATAACCTAGTACATATTTTTTATCTTAACACCCTCTCTATGAGAGCGTATTTAAATAATTATTGATGCTTGATAGACATAAAGAAATCAAAATGCCTAGTGAATATACAAAAATACAACAGCCAAGGCCTGATAACCCACTGTTAACATCGATACCTCACCACCTATCTAACTTGAAGAGGTCTTTTATGCTTTCAAGGACATGCTATGGGATAAGATATTTTGTTCTACCCAGGCCCGAGATCCTCGAGAACTCGTTAAACGAAGAACATCAAACATGATTTTAATATTTTGAAACTCAAAAATTAATTTTTTGGAATTTTGGGGTAGGACCCCACTTTAGTAACATCTAACCTAGTATACCAACATCGTTATAGTAGTACAGATAGTTATAGGAATATTGCTATAGTGGTGCAAACTACTATACTAGCCCAAAATAGTTAAAATAAGAAATAATGGGTTTATTTGACCATTTCTCTCTTTTCACTCATAAATACTATACCCCTACATTAATCAATCTACTTTCATCATTTCTAAAAGGTAATTTTCAACTTCCACACTGATTGAATTCTTGTGAAGAATATTGCTATAAATAGTTTCAAACAAGAATTACTTTATATTACTAAGAGTTTTTTATCTTAAGATGCACTAAAAGATTGATAATTTAAATATCTTTCCAATGCATCTAGTTTCTACTTTATCCAATATCGGTGTAAAAAGATATTGCCAATTTACTAAAGCATTGTCCAACCTACTAGTGACTACGATTTAGGCTAGACTCGTAGACAGTCCCTACGAGTCGCCAGGAGGACTCACAGCACGGAAGTGTGGTAATTAAATTGAGTCCTAGATGATTATTCATCCGTAGACCCTATGAATCATCACCAAACTCTTTGGGATTGACACCAAAAACATTTTTGGCTTTTTTAGATGGGTTGTTTGGTCCTTCGCCACTTTTTTAATCCCAAAACTATGTCATTTAAAAAGTTAAAAGAGGTATAAGTCTATTTAATCTCCCTAAATCCATCATTATATTCCCCAAACTCATTCTAAGTTTGAAAATCAAGCGATTCAACTTTGAAGAAAGCCGAAGCCTAGGGTTTTTCTCAAAGCCAAATTTCCAAGGCTTCAGTCAAAAAATTCATTAGTCTTGGTTTGTGGGTATCTAATAAGGGAATCCATTCACACTTATTCCCGAAACCTTGTTTTAACATATAAGCTTTAATTATGATATCAATGAACACATGATCTAGGGTTAATACCTAATTATTCCAAATTCTTAAAAAGATGATTCTATCATGCTATTCTATTATTATAATCCCTATTCAACGTTATAATGCATGATTTTCATTGCTTAAAATCAAAAAATTTTAGTCGACATACCATATTTTCCCCTAAAATTTAGTAGCTTCATATGATTAAAATTATGAACCCTCAGTATGTCGATAAATTCATGATTTTGGACTAGTGTTAGAAAATGTTAAATTTTACTAAAAATTATTAAATTTATCATGATAGTTGTATTCTTCAGAGATGGAGAGTTCTGAACATCGACTTAGGATATCATGCATTATCAGTAAAACACTTAAGTCCTTAAGTTTTCATAATTTAGAATACTTTCAGTCCTAAAACATATCTTTCAACCTCACTACTTCAGTATTATTATAGAGCTACTTAGTATGTCACTTTACATTTCCATTGAGACTAGTACTTAGCACCGAGGAAACACAGGGATGGAGGCTCACTCATCTGTTAGGTTAAGACCTTTAGTAGAAGTCCTTAAGTTCTAGAACTATGGAGAGACCGTACGTTTTAAAGGGTCACTCATCATACCAAGATTGACACCTTAGTCCATTTGGACATCAGTTTAGTAGTACCATATCAGCTCAGCATTTTTACCCTGGAAAGGTATATTGGGACTTTTCAATGGGGTTTATACATCAAACTCCATGTTTAGATCACATGGTTACATGTGGGATATAGTTTCTCCCCATTCAAACTCAGTTATTGCATGACCTTGTTATCAATTTATTAATAACAATATTGACAAGTTATAAGTTTATTTACTTGGTCATTGAATTAGTTTACAACCCACCATTTCAAACCCAATATTTTTACATGACTCCTCAGTTTAATTCAATATTCTTATATACTATAACTTTTCAAACTATCACTGCACATCATTATATATGTACTTTATATAGTGCATTTTAATATAGTTCTACTTCATTCATTTAGTTTGCACTCAAGTTCATCACTTTAATTTTAGTTAGCATTAAGTAGATTTTTACATCATAGTAAGCATTAACTAGAGATTTAAAAATAATAGTTATGTTTCTACTGCTTCCCAATTTACCAAAAAGAAAATTAGCTCTAGATTTTGAGATTCACTATGCCTAGAAGCTTTTACATTACAGGCATATTTTAAATTCAAAAGTACTAATTGCATACCTCTTCTACCTACATTTTTCATTTGAGGTAGATTCAGGTTGTTACTATTTGGATCATTGTCTAGTAGATCATAACATTAAGCCAGTAGGTCACGAGTTCCGTTATTTTGAGGACTTCATTAAGTAGGAGTTCAAGTATTTTATAGTTTTTCTCTTATTCATATGTATTAATTAGGGATAGCAAGGGATCATTTCCTGACTACATAGAGTTAGTATTAGTAAGGCTTCATAGATAGTTGTCGAAACTATTGACACCACCTGAACCAGGGGCTTTTCGTAATAGGCATCACAAGTCCATCCAAGACCATTGATTACCACCGTTACCCAACCCGACCTCTAAATATACATACCCTGAGTCATATGTATTTTGAACGCAGATCAAGATAGCATTTATTACGATTCAAGAATCTGTGATAGGTCTATACTCGTGAATAACCCAAAGATGTCCAACCACCCATTACCAACCAACAACCATAACCAAACAAATATAAAAACCAAAGTCCTGTCCATATCATAACATAAAACTATTAAAGAATCAAAATTTTATACAAAGGATACCAACCCCAATACCAAAGCCAACACTATGGCTAACACTAATACAACCAACACCCTTTCAAACCTATAATAGTCACGCAAAGCCTCTAACTAAAAGAAAAATAATATCCGGTTGGGACATGCCCCAAACAATATCCAAAACCACCATACATAAAATAATAAAAATATGTAAAGAAATCTATGATTGAAATAGAGCCTTCTACTTCAATCAAATTGTTGATCCTAAATCTAATCACTAAGAAAGATTAGTAGAATGGTTGATTCCTACATCGCGTGGGGATATAGGCGCACAAATATAGGTTCACAGTTGAATGCTAGCATGAACCCAAGATAATGTTAAAATAATTTCATAAAGTAAAACAAACATATGCACACAACTATACGTATATATATATATAACCATGTTAGGAAAAATAACCGAGTTTACCAGGTATTTAAAACTATAAACTTGGGTATATGTAGCTTAATATTCATAGATCCACCCGCAGGCTATTTGGGCCCAATGTAACCCCCTAAATAGGCCCCGATGTAGGTAGACTCATGAACTCGAGATGCCACAAGAGTAGGGAATTCCTGAGTGCCTTTTTCTCTCAATGATACATATGTACAATGCACTTAGAGGATTCCTATGTATCTCATAGTATCATATATGGTCTCTATCACTAACCCTCATGTAAGCAAATATGAGTTTCTAGTGTCGGTCCATTTGACTCGTACCTTCATGGTTAACTATCATATCCCACCATTATCATCTAATTAAAGCCATTACCATCCAACCAAACAACTATTCCATTATATTTAACCAAGGCTATAAGTAGTAGTATTGTCATACCAATTATAACTAGCAAGAAATGTCCTTAGCCAACCCTTTTAAGTAAAGGGATTTCCATGTACCCGTAGATTACATTATCAAGTTAACTTTTGAAAATCTCGTATACCTTACAAACATTCCATTATTATGTTTGCTTTGGGGAATCTTATGTACCCCACGAGTTTTTCATTATAATGTGTACTTGGGGGATGCCATTGTACCCTGCAAGAAAGTTTAATTAACCATAACTATGACCACCAAACCCTACAATTTAACCATTCCTAACTATTTATACCATTTGGGGTTCTATTACTAAACCATACCATGCAATAGTTATTGAAATTATAATAATTTTGTAAAATCATTATCATAGGTAATATATCAAATATATTGGGGGTATAGTGTTTCCAAAACCAATTCCAGTTACCAATTAATCATTCCCATGCAACCAATTGTCGAAACCACTATTAATGAATGTAAATCCATAATTAAAACATGACAAAACCATTACCAAGCATTTAATACCAAAACCCTAACATATATTTTAAAACCCCAAAACAATACAATAGTCATGCCATAAAAACAATATATAAAATAGGACATTAGTTGTAAATAACAATGAGGGAGGATTACATACCTTAGATTATGGAAATGATAGAGAGAAATCCTCTGTATAATCCCCAAATTGATACTGTAGATGAAACTCCAATCTTCTTTACTCAAGAGCCTTTAAGGAAATTAGAAACAGTTTCTAAGTGTTTAAGATTAGAAAAATATATTAAATAATGTCCCAATAGTTATATATGTTGTGGGTCCTTAAGTGGTTAAGTGGGAAAATATCCAGATTACCCCCAACTTAAACTGCTTAAAATTTTTATCAAATAGTACGACACTGTCATATTAATTTATTTTAGTATTCTAATTGACATTATATTTTAGGTTTATTTCCCACACATGTTATGTTATTATCATTTAGTTCAGTGCTCACAACAGGTATAAGACCATGGGTTAGCTTGGGGTCACTTTAGGCCTTAAGCACTATGTTGCTACTTGGGAGTAGGCTCAGGTCATAAAAAACTTGATATTAGAGGCTAAGGTTTTAAAGTTTCCTAGGGTAAAGTTGAGTAGAGTCTTATGCATGTGTTTGAAGCGCGCAATACTTAAAGAAAAGAGGCTCCAAGTTATTTTTAGAAAAGTTTCCATTCTTTTAGTATTTATGTCGTGCGCAAGAGAGTGAGCTCTATTGAATTCCTCTTTATAACTATCCTTCATTCCATTTATATGCAATGCTTCCTAAAAGAAAAAACAAAATAAGGAATGGGGATCAACTTACACCACCACGTATTTAGGAAGATACCCTAAATGAATATGTCTCTCATGTTAAGTTTAGGGTCACTTTCATAGTTTGGGAAAGTTCTACAGTTGTACAACAAAATCATTAGGTTTTTAACCCATCCAATTCGATTTTAAATATTACTGTCACTAGGGTCTGAGGCTTTAACCAATGAACCCCTCTATGTTTTCTGTATCAAAGTCTAAGGATAATCCATAGGGTTTTTTAAATAAAGTGAAAAATTTGACAAATATCATGTATCACTTCAAGTGAGAGTGAAAATTTGGTTTCTTACCAGTTGCAAGAAGTAGATCACACCCTGTTAAAGCAGTGAAAGAAGGACATAGGTATTGAGGCAGGGCTGAGTTAGAAAGAGGAGTTTTCTAAGGCTTTGATAGACAGGTTCTTCCCACTAGAGTTAAGGGAAGCTATGGTTCAGGAGTCACACATTTAAAGCAAGGCAGCTTGAGTATGAAGGAGTAATCGTTAAAGTTTATTCATTTGGCAAGTTATTCCCCAACTATGGTGGCTTACTCTAAGTCTAGGATAAGTAAGTTTATATTTGGTGTATCTGACTGTATGGTCAAAGAGTGTTGGACCTCTATATTGATTAAGAAGATGGGACTATCTGAACATATGGTTAATGCATAATAGATAGAGTATGAAAAACTTTAAGGGAAAGAGAGAGAGAATGAGAGGTCCAGAATAGGTTTTTTTAATTTTTCTCACCCATGGTCAGAAAGAAGTAACCATTTCAGTTCATCAAAAATTTTTTAGCCCTAGCTTTATCTTTAGCCAGTGCGCTAGTGCCAAAGTATAGGTAGAAAAATTAGGATATAGTGCGATGCTCTATGTCCTAGGGTAGTTTGACCAGTGTTCATACCAATCTACACTATAGGATATGTGGTAAGAATCAATATGGTGAATTTAGAATAGGCCAAGATATGTGCTTTTTATGTGGAAAACCAGTCCACAAGATCCGAGATTACTTAAAGTTTGGCAAGAAAGGTAAGGATGCTCTCCAGCAAAGTTAGTTCAACTTATTATTAACTCCAATATGTCGCCTAACTTAGCACGGTGTCACTTCCAGTGTCACCAATGGGCAATGTATGAATAGTTTTATGTTCTCCAAACTTATCATGACTAGAAAATTTCTCTAGATATGGTTACAGGTACATTATAGGTCTTTCATCAACATATATATGCATTTTTAGACCCCAAAGCTTCACTTTTCTTTATGACTCCTTATTTTTATTTAGACATTAGTGTTAATCCTAAAACATTAGTAGAGCCTTTCTTAGGGTCTACCTTAATAGGTAAGTGTATTATAGCTAGATAGGTATATAGAAATTGCCCAGTCTCAATATCTCAGCAAGTTACTTCAGTTGATCTCGTGGAGTTAGAGATGACTGATTTTGATGTCATTCTCACCACGGATTAGCTCCACTAATGCTATGCCACAGTTTATTGTAGAAATAGAATTTCCCAATTATAGTTTCCTAATGAGCCAGTTATCAAATAGAGGGGTAGTACTTTAGTTCTTAAAGGTTAATTTATTTTCTATTTTATAGCAAGAGAGATGATATCTAAGGGGTGTATTTACCATCTCGTCCAAGTCAAGGACTAAAATTTTAAAACTATGAGTCTTGAGTCAGTTTCAGTAGTAAGAGAATTTCAAGATATTTTCCCAGAGAATCTTCCCAGAGTTCTTCATAAAAGGGAGATTGACTTTATAATAAATCTCCTTCCAAATACCTAGTCTATCTCTATTAATTCCAATAGAATGGCTACATCTGAGCTTAAGAAGCTAAAAGAGAAGTTAAATGATCTCTCAATAAGGTTTTAATCAGGACTAGTGTTTCACCATAGGGTTCTCCTATTTATGTGTGCAAGAAAAATAGTTCTCTCAGAATGTTCATTGATTACCGTCTATTAAGCAAGTTCTCAATTAATAATCCTTATCCTCTTCCCATAATTGATTACTTTTTTTATCAACTTTAGGGTGTAAGTTATTTAACTAAGATTGATCTCAGATCTTTCTATTATTATCTTAGAGTTAGAGAATACGCCATTCTAAATACAACCTTTAGAACTTAATATAGTTGCTTTGAATTCCTATTTATCTTTTGGACTATTAAATGCCCCTGACTCTTTCTTGTACTTGATGAGCAGGGTATTCAGAAAGTACTTGGACATTTTTTTCATAGTCTTCATTGATGGTATCTTTGTCTATTACTATAGTGGGAATGTCATGCAAACCATCTCAGAGTTGTGTTGCAGACCCTTAAAGATCATCAACTATTCTCTAAGTTTATTAAGTTTGAATTTTGGTTAAGATTATTAGCTTTGGCTTTGTCACATTGTTTCTGGTGATGGAATTTGAGTTAATCCTTAAAATATTGAAGTGGTGAGAAACTAGCCTAAACCCATCTCTTTATTAGATATTAGAAGTCTCTTCTGATTAGCAGGCTATAATAGGTGGGTTATTTAAGGTTTTTCTTGTATTTCTTCCCATATGTCAAAGCTAACCTAAAATAAGTTTAAATTTTAGTGGTCAAATTCCTGCGAGAAGAGTTTTTAGATGGAACAACATAATTCTTAGTATATTGTTATGCTGCGAGAGTTTTCCTATCTTGTTTATTGATGCAAAGAAGTGAGTTCATAGCCTACACATATAGACAACATAAGCCCCTTGATAAGAATTATCCGACCCGTGATCCTGAGTTGGTAATAGTTGTCCTGTCCTTAAAGATCAGGAGTCATTATATTTGAGGGGTTCATGTTGATATGTTCATAGATAACAAGAGATTACAGAATGTATTTTTGCAGAAAGACCTAAATCTTTACCAGAGAAAATGGCTTGAATTGTTGAAAGACTATGATATTTGAGTGTTGTACTATTTGGGCAAAGACAATGTAGTGTAAGATGCCCTCAGTAGATTTTTTATGGGTATTTTGGCCCTGGTTTTGGATGATTTGAAAGTGTTAGTTTGTGAAGTGCATCAACTTGCTGGGTTTGGAGCTCAGTTGGATGAACCTGCCGAAGGTAGTATATTTGTTCAGAATAGTTCAGAATCTTTGTTGATTGCCATGGTAAAAGAAAATTAAGATAAGGATCCTTGTTTTCTTAAGTTGAATGAGTCAGTTATTGATCTGAAGATTGACATGTTCTCCTTAGGGGGAGATGGTGTTCTTCATTGTTAGGGAAGGTTATGTGTTCTGTGTGTTGATTGTTTAAGACAACAAATATTACCAAAAATTCATGGTGTGCAGTATTCTATTCACCCGGAAGCCACTAAGATATACTGTGACTTATAGGAAATCTATTGGTTGACTAGTCTAAAGAAAGAAATTACAGAGTTTGTGGCTATATGTTCGAACTGTCAGCCGATAATATTTGAAAACCAAAGTCCTAATGGTACACTTCAGGAGTTTAGCATCCCCATTTGGAAATGAGAGGTGGTGAATATGGATTTGGTCACAGGGTTACCTCATACGTGTCATCAACATAATCCTTATTTTAAAATCAAACACCAACAATTTTAACCTTTATTTAATCTAAATTTTGCACTATCTAATAAGAGAACTAAAAGCAGTTGCACACTTCATGGATGATAGGAGAACTCATTAGTCAGTTTAATGTTTGGTTCTGCTAAATCTCTAGTTGAAATTAAGCCCTGGTATCTGAATCTACACTGTATGAAAGATATAGTTCACAATGTAGTAAATATAATAAAAAGCGGTATATATGTGTGTGTATCATGAACTGACTAATTGAGCATGAAAACATGCTAAGAGTGGATTAAATTAGAAGATGAGATGTGAAGAGAAGTTATGAAAAAGTCAAAAAATATGGTTTAAACAACAAAAAAATTGAAGTAAGAACCATAATGGATTGAGTATACATAAAGTATTTCATGAGTACTATCATAGACCGATTGCTTAAGTCATGATGATATCTACTATAAACGACTAGTAGGTAAGACAACCTATAGGCCTGAATAGCCAATAGCTGACTAATAAGGTAAGTGAAAACAGATAAAAGGAAAAATATGAAAAAAGGCCAGAAGAAAGTAAACATATCCCCAAAACATGGTGAGGTCAGTAAAGGAGCTTTAATATAATATGAGTGCATGATAAAATATAGGATAAATATATACACAACCATGGCTAAAATTAAACGAATAGAGACCAATCTAATAATAATATGGAGAATAGGACTCTTCTAATGTATGGATATCACCCTAAATCTTTGATCCATAGTTACCTCACCTAATCTATGCATCAATGTTAGGAGCTTGTACAATGATCTGTAGGCTACAGAAATGTAGTATGAGTACCTAAGACATGGAACTTAGTCAGCACTGGCTGACAGAGATCTAGAAATAACATAAGTATAACTAACTTAAAATGTCAAAATATAAACTACAGAAAGCAACTCAGGCAAAGAAACACAATAATACTAATTTAAAAACAACAACAATTTTTTCGCCAGTACCAATAACAAATGGAAAGATGTTAAGGGTAGCTAAACCTGAATTTGCTAACCTAGATAATTGTAACCTCCCAACAATACCCATTGATGTCACATGGTACATAGAACCACAAGTGATACTAAGCTAAAAGATGATACTTGAATATCTCGTGAGCAACTGAATATGTTACATAGATATGAAATAAATAAGTAGAATAAATGTCTTAGCTAAATATGTTAAATAGAAAACTGTTTAAAATATTTACACTTTTATTACACAAAATAAAACTAATAGTAAATACATCAACTCTGAATGATCATCTATGATGCCTTTACAAGTACTGATTATACGGAGCAAGATATGACCCCCAGCTATCCCTAATAAATACGATTGAATAAAGAATTATATTGAAGCTATAGTTGACTCGAGTCCTCGAATCAAAATAACACGTCACTTGCTGGCTAGGAACTATAAGCTACCATATTATGATGTGTTGGATACAACCTATACCAATATTATGAAACAATATTGCTACATAGACGTATATTTGGGTCAGTACTTTTGGAATGTACTAAGTATATGGGTGTGAATGCAAAAGTAAAACATTAAATTAATATTTATATAAAATTTCAATAATGCATTCTAAGTGTAAATAACTCACCTTGATATTGAATAAAACAAATATTGTAAAATCATAAACAAATGTAATGAAGCTTAAGGATAAACTTTGTGACCCATAAAACTTCGTTCTAAAAGAATTACTCACTATTATTTCTATTGGGAGGTTCTTCTAATCAACGTAATCATGTGAGCTATTATGGAGTCTAACGTCTTATCCACATTGGGAAAAATTATTGTACCCTTGCCATCAGAATAGAACATTAATCTTAAGTGATCACTAAACTTTATCCATATTGGAAAAAAAGCTTAACCTACGTTGGCTAGTAGTTCTCCAGGAATTAAGGATGTACTTATCTGCATTTCTTTTTCAATGCTAAATACTACTCCTATAATACTTATATGCTCATACTTTAAGAAATCCAACTTAAAATAGCATAAGTCTTTATAGACTGAAAACAACTTATGCTTCTCTTTCTTTAAATCATAATCATGATGTTTGATTTTGGATTTCATATTTTGTCTTTAGATCAAAGGATCAAGATTTGCTTTAAATCATGTTATAAGACTTGTTAATGGATCTTAAGAGCGTAATCTTCTTATAAACTCAATACTTGTACTTGAGACATAGAGTCTATGCTTCAATTCACAGAAATTCATAACAAAACTTCATGCTCAAAATTCATCTTCAAATTTTTAAACAATTTCAGTCGATATAGTGAAATTTAAATCAATATAGGAACGTTATAAGTCAAAGCATGAGTATATGTAAATGTTGATGCACTTAAAGCTTTCAATCTCATGGTAATATCATATTGAAAAAATATGTCTATTTGGGTGTGAACCCTATTTAGGATAAAGAAATTCAATATTAAAACCATGCATTTTGGTTGCAATGAAGATAAAATAACCTTATTGATAAACCCCCCATACTGTGTTTCTTGAAGGAAAACTTGAATTTATATCATTGGAAGTTGAATTTTGGGAAAAAACCCTAATTCCTTTTCTCTTAAGGGTGGATAAGAGAATAAGCATTAAAAATCGGTAAACTTATGAATACATACATTTATAGGGTTATTTATGTCATAGGGGTAGGAGAGGTGAGGAAAAGATGTAAGTGTCCCTACTGAAACAAAAGAAAAATTACAGAAATTTTCAGTTGATGACATAGTAGATAGCTTGTAACTAGTTGATGACTTGTCAACAAAGTTGTCACCTTCCATAAATATTGTTGTTGAGGCTGACATCTAAGTTGATAACATAGAAATTGGTTGATGTCTTGTCAACTTAGTCATCAACTTACCTAATTTTTCTAGTTAATGCCGATGACTAAGTTGATAACTTAATAACTTGTTAATGGATTTTCAATAGAGTCATCACCTTAACTGCATATTGTTATTAAGGATGGCGACGAAGTTGATAACTTATTAACTTGTTGATGGGTTCTAAACTTAGACATCAACTTACCTAAGTATTCTAGTTAAGGATGATGAATGAGTTGATGACTTATGAACTTATTGATGGCTTATCAACTTAGTCCTTACCTTGTTGATCGAAAGACACTAGAAAGTAAAATGAGCATAACATTTTACTCCAATATCATATTAAGGTGAAATTAGATGCATTTAAAAGAAGAATCTAATATCTTTAATTTTACATATAGTAGGCTACCTGAGTCTATATATTTTAGAAATTACACTCTTTTTAAGTTTTCTCTCATAACTTCTTTATTCATTCACAACACCAAATTAGGGTTTCGGTCAAAGATCAATCCTCAAGAACAAGAAACCCAAGGTATCACGAAGTCAAGAATTCAAGCCTTTCTTCACCAATCTCCAAGAAATCAGCCACCCAAGTATGTAAAGTGTTAATTCATGGGTTTCTTTCACCCATGAAGCTCAAAAATCCCATTGTAAACTCATGAATTGTGATTTCCATATGGTGGGTTGATTTTAATTATGTTGATGTGGTTCTATGATTACAAAGTTTAAATCTTTAATACATGTAATGAAATTATGTTAGCATGTGGTTAGAATTCTTGTATTTGAAGTGAAAAATATTGCCATGATGTATTATTTTAGTGTTCATGCCAAAGCCTCAAGCTATGCATAGAAGGTGTTTACTAAAATTCCTAAGAGAATAAGAATTATTCTTTATGACTTAATTGTGACCAAATTGTTGAATCCATGTTTTACCCTTATGTTCACAATGATATCCATGTTATTGTTCTGCATTGTAATGGTTTGGTGGAATGCTCATGAGATTAGACTTATGAAATTATGACATGTTTATATGTATTCCTATTCATGTTTAATCGTATGATATATAAATACGTCATGAAAATCCCCAATGTTTGTACTATAAAATGTTGACTATGGTCATGTGTTAAAGAAGTGTCATGTCTTGTCAGTTTCATGCTATCTAGTCATGGGGTACTTGTACCTGAAAATTTAGATGTGTTCCTGGAGACAGTGTCAGTTTCACAATAATCTCAGTCATTCCATGATCAGTAGTATCCTCGGTTATTTTTAGAACTCAGTAAGATTCAGTCAGTCACATGACTTAGGAAAAATAAGTAATCTCATGAACTGAATCAGTTCACAGAATTCAGTAATATTCCATCGGTCCATAGAACCCAATGAACATAGTCCAGTTTATCTCAGTATAATTAGTTCAATGTCTATTCACTTGGGAGTAGGATTCATCACCAAGCGAACCTAAAGATGAGGGCACACACAACGACTGTTGAGGGTGTGACCCTTAGAAGAAATTCTTGCATTCCAGAACTATATAGACAGCATAGGTTAAGACATCAGCACTTCCATTCGAGGGTTTATGAGGTAGATTAACAATGCCAGTTGAGGGTCCTACCATTTTTCTTTGGGGACAGTCCCAAATAAGGGTCACTCATTGCTTATCCTTACTAGTGGAACGGTATTGACACCCTTCCAATAGGGGTTACAAATTGGACCCTAACTCTATACAGATAAGTGGCATGATGGTTAGATAATTACTTCCCATAGTATCAGTCATCATCTAAGTAAAAGAGCTCAACTAGTTCTTCAGATTCAGGACTGTCAGGTATAGTCATTCAGTTCAGGATGGAACTCAGCTAGTTCCATCAGAATTAGGACTGCCAGACAAAGATACTTAATTAACGGTATATATGTTATATGAAACTCATATTATTAGTATTTAGACTCAGTCATCTGTATTTTCAGGATCTCATTTACAGTTACCTATTCATACATGTATTCTTAAGTTCATGTTATTCAGCCATTTAGTATTGTTCATGCATATGAACCTATAAATTCATCCTACCTCCCTTTGCATTCAGTACATTCAGATGTACTGACACATACTTTTCTTGTGCACTATGGTGTTTTCTACCGTAGGTTTAGACGCTCAAGTTCCTAATCGCACTTAGCTTCAGATTCAGCTAGCAGCGGTAGATTTGTAGTGAAACCTCACTATTCGAGGATTGCATTATTATTTCATTACTTCATTATTTTAGTTTTAGTATTATTATACCGTGTTTCCAGATGTTATGTTTTATTAGATAGTTAAACCTTATGGTCTTTTATAAGTTTTATTCTGCATTTATATAGAATATTATTTAGAGCTTAGTTACAGATATAAGTCATGGGTTAGCTTGGGGTCTTTCGGGATTGCTAGCACCGTGTATCATTTTAGATATTAGATTTAAGGCGTTACAAACTTGGTATCAGAGCCTAAGGTTCAATAGTGTCCTAGGAAATCTAAAAATCCACATCTAGTAGAGTCTTGTGCATGGGTATTTTGCATGCATCATTTATGCACATGAGGCTATAAGATGTTTTAGGAACAGTTTCCCTTCTTTCAGTATTTATATCGTGCCAGTGAGCATAGGATCAAACATAAAATCTTAGTCTAATTTGCCTCTTTCTTTTATTTATAGAATATGCCTCCCAAAAGGACTAATGAAAGAAGAACCAGGAATCAGTTAGTACCTCTGCCTGTTTAGACAGATTCCCTGGGCGAGCTTGTCTTTCATGGCAAATTTAGAACTGAGTCCATTACTCTATCGAACTCAGTAGTATCTCTGTGAAATTAGTAGGCTATTATTCCCCCTAGGTATATGATTTATACCCAGCATATTAAGGTTTGGAAGCACAGTATGAGAGAAAATAAGAGGTTGAGAACAGGTAATTTCAACTTCACCCAGTCTAAGTATGAAGGTGGTAATCGTTTTATGCTTTTCTAGAAATCCTCTCTTCCAGCACCATCGCCATCTAGTATACCAGTACCTAAGTTCAAGATTAGTAGTCATAAAGGGGTACCAGGGTCTAAAACCCAGGGTAGTGCGAGTAGGTGCCTTACCTATCCACTTTGCGAAGAGTATGGTAAGAATCATAAGAGTATGTGTAGAGCCGGTAGTGATATGTATTTGGGATATGGTGAGACAGTCCTCAAAGTACGAGGCTATCCTAAGACCTATCCATGAAGTAAGAACGGTTGTCCTTCAGCTCAGTTCGATCGCCTGAATCAGCAGGGTGACACTTCCAGTGCTGCAAGTGGGCAACACCTAAGCAGACTCTATGCACTTTAGTCCTGACAAGTTTAGGAAAGGTCTCCTGATATAGTCAATGATATATTACCGATCTCTCATTTAGATATTTATGCACCTTACAATTTATGAACTTCTTTTCTTTTTTAACTCTGTGCATAACAATCAATCTTAAGGTTATATCAAATATTAGCAGGACCCTCCTCAGTCTCTACCTCAATGGGTTAATCTATCATAGCCTGACAAGTATATAAGAACTGTCCAATTTTGATATCTCCTAACTGTCAAGCCTTCAAATTCTAGTAGTAATGCCAGTATGTGTAGGAAATCTATAGGGGAAGGTAATCCTGACCTATTCCTATCTCAGTGCAAAGTTTTGTGTTACAGTCAACACGATACTTCTGCATGCTTCAAATCTAACTTTCATGAACACAACTCATATTCACAGACTTTCCATATAATTAGGTACGTTTCTAGTTCCTAGTATGAGGAATCCCATTTTTCTTAGTGTTACAAATCACGTTCCATAAATGCATAAAACCTATGAATCAGGTCATGCAGCTCATGACTCATCCACTCAAGTCAAGTTTTACAGTATGCTCAGCCCTCATGATGCATGCTCTACTATAAATGATCAGCAAAACTCAGATTATATAACGTATACCCTCAATTTAGATCCCTCGATGAATGCATTATGTTGATCCTCTATTGCTCACACCTCAGTTATAGTATCAGTTCAGTAGTGAATATTCAGTCAAGGACACAAATAGTCCTACACATCAATCAAGTTCTTTATGGAACTCAGTAGTATCTCAGTGAAATCTATGGGCTATTATTCCCCCTAGGCATATTATTTATAACCAGTATATTAAGGTGGGGAAGCATAGGATGAGAGATAATAAAAGGTTGAGAATAGGTAATTTCAACTTCGCTCAGTCTAAGTCAGAAGGTGGTAATCATTTTATGTTTTTCTAGAAATCCCCAGTTCCAGCTCCATTGCCATCCAATATACCAGTACCTAAGTTCAATATTAGTAGTCATAAAGGGGCGCCAGGGTCTAAAACCCAGGTAGTGCTAGTAAAGGTCTTACTGATCCACTTTGCGAAGAGTGTGGAAAAAATCGTAAAATATGTGTAGAGCCGGTAGTGATATGTATTTTGGATGTGGCGAGAAAGTCCTCAAAGTATGAGGCTATCCTAAGCCTGGTCCATGAAGTAAGCACAATCGTCCTTCAGCTCAGTTCGATCTTCCAAATTAGCAGGGTGCCACTTCCAGTGCCGCCACTGGGCAATACCGAAGAAGTCTTTATGCACTTCAGTCCCAACAAGATTAGGAAAGTTCTCCTAATATAGTCAATGGTATATTACCGATCTCTCATTTACATATTTATGCACCTTCGGATCCATGAACTTCTTTTTATTTGTAACTCTGTGTCTAATAGTCAATCTTAAGGTCATATCAAATATCAACAGGACCCTCCTCAGTCTCCACCTCAATGGGTCAATCTATCATAGCCTGATAGGTATATACAAGAACTATCCAATTATGATATCTCCTAAATGTAAGGCCTTCAGATTCTAGTAGTAATGCCAGTATGTGTAGGAAATCAATAGGGGAAGGTAATCCTTGACCTGTTCCTATATCAGTGCAAAGTGTTATGTTACATTCAACATGATACTTATGCATGCTTCATGTCTAACTTCCATGAACACAATTCACATTCATTGTCTTTCCATAGAATCAGGTACGTTTCCAGTTCCTAGTACGAGGAATCCCAGTTCACTTAGTATTACAAATCAATTTCCATGAACGCATAAAACCCAAGAATCAAGTTATGCAGCTCATGAATTATGCACTCAAGTCAAGCTTTACAGTATGCTCAGCCCTCATAATGCATGATCCACTCTTAATGATCAGCCA